>NC_134402.1:402840179-403017679 GCF_038048845.1 Mixophyes fleayi | reverse complement strand
CCAGGTACTTGCCTTCCCCCTCCTCTATCCTCAATGACTCTACCAGCCTTATTTTTTCTCTCCCACCACTCTGTCTGCTGTACCTCTCTGCCAGTCACTACAGAAGCCCTTAGTCAATCCTTACGATCCACCCCCCCTTACATCTCCAGCCCCATCTTTACCCACACTCCTTCCTAACCCCCTTCCCCCCGTGCTCTGTCAATGACTGCCGCCTCACAACCACGCTGGTTACCTCTTCGCAATCCAATCTCCATGAGTTTGCCTAGGCTGCCCCTCTCCTTTAAATATCTCTCTTATCCTAACAGATTCACCTCTTCTGTCCAATCATTTAAGCTCGTTTTTAAAACAAATTTATTTTATCAGTCCCATTAGCCATCCTCCTAACTCCTTTCCTCTGCTATTATCTCCACTCCCCCACATGGTGCCACCCTTTTTGTGTTTCTTCCTTTCCTCTAAGATGTAAGCTCTCACAAGCACAGGGCCCTCTTTCCTCATGTTCTCCTTCTACTATTGCATCGCCCTCTGTACCTTTAGACCTGCTTCCCCAGCCCTTTTTCTTAAGCCCAGGCCTATTTCTCTTTGGACATTATATTCACTTGTACCCTCACCCTCCTTTAACTGGCTCTGTCCAGCACACAGTTTAATAAGTGTTCAGAGTATCTCCAAACAGAGCTGAGCGCACACTGTTCTGACAAAGACTCACCTGAACAGTTTGTGCAGAGCCCTGATTGGAGGAGCTAAGCACATGTGTTACTACGTCCCGGGGCAGTAGTTAAAGGCGCCAATGGTGTTGAGTGTAGGGAGGCATTGGGAGAGGGCCCTGCCCCTTTGGCAAATGGTAGTGCAGCCAAACAGTGAGGCCCCCTGGGATTTTCCCAATACACTGGTGAGCCAGTCTGACCCCGATATTAAATAATAACTTAATAAGTTAACTTACTCAAGCAGCATATACAAGTAGAGGTGGGTGACTGACCTGACCTGTCTAGTAAAAAAATATATTAAACAAAACAAAAAAGCTAACTTGAGCATGCTTAGTTATGCAATAGCTCTCTTTATAAGGGGTAATACAAAGTTGGGAATTTTAAGCTATGTAATGGCATTGAGGATCGTGTCTGCAGGTAACAGTGAAGCATAGTGGTGGTTACTTGCATGTTTGGGGCTGCATATCAGCAAATGGAGTTGGGGATTTGGTCAGGATTAATGGTGACATCAATGCTAATAAATACAGACAGGTACTTTTCAGTCATACAATACCATCAGGGAGGCGTCTGATTGGCTCCAACTTTATTCTGCAGCAGGACAAAGACCCCAAACATACAGCCAATGTAATTAACAACTATCTTTAGCGTAGAGAAGAACAAGGAGTCCTGGAACTGATGATATGGCCCCCACAGAGCCCTGATCTTAACATCATCAAGTCTGTCTAGGATTACATGTAGAGTCAGAAGGATTTGAGCAAGCACTACATTCAGATAAGATCTGTGGTTCGTTCTTCAAGATGTTTGCAATAACCTCCCTGCCGAGTTCTTTCAAAAACTCTGTGCAAGTGTACCTAGAAGAATTGATGCTGTTTTGAAGGCAAAGGGTGGTCACACCAAATATTGATTTGATTTAGATTTATCTATTGTTCATTTACTTTTCAATTTGTTAATTGATAAAAAATCAACTATTAACACTTCTATTTCGAAAGCATTTTCATCTTTATATATATTATATTGAGGAGGAGGGGAGTACCCTTTAAAATTGTACTATTTGTAGCTATGTCTCTGTGCATTGTGTTTTTCTCCTGTTTACTTTGGTGTTTTTTGTAATTTATTAATCTACAGGTTTTTTGCATGCTTTTGATATGCAAATGATTTGTCACTAAAATGATTTGTGTAGTTTGCACAAGCTGACAGAATCCTTATATATGTGCTTTTTCTGTTTTTATAATTGCTGTTATATAGGTTCAAATTTCCCATAGTGCTTCTGAGCTATGCTAATTTAACTAAGGTCATTCTGCATATGAATAATTACTTTGATTGTACAAAGAGAAAAACAAATGAAATGACAACACCGAATTCATTTTTTTGTTCCTTCTAGCAACTAGTGTGTTTCCGTGCTGCCCTCAGTGATGCAGGCAGGTTCCTGGATTACATTTGCAGCCAAAGCATTCTGACAAAATGACTAAATGGATCACTTTGTTTATACAGGGAATGTGGTTAATACATTTTTAGAAGAAGTGTTTTCATAGTCAGCAGGTTAACTGCTAGATCAACATAAATTGGCAGTACATGTGGATTTTTACCAATTGAAGCGTCTTTTTTTTTTTTCTTAAGAATACACTTTGTACTAAATGTCTAATTTAATGCTTATATTAAACACATCTATATATGTCTGGCCATGGTCTCTAGATTACATGTCCTTGGTTTGTGGCAAGCTTAATCAATCTGTCATTTCTAGCTCTTGTTGCACTGCAAGTAACAGCATTCTGACAGAGTTAGACGTTATTTTATTTATTTTTAAAAGACGGTATAAATGGTGGGAGGGGGGTATAGAGTAGAAAAGTATGGGAGGGGGGGGGGGAGGGGGTACAGTGCAGTCATCTGTACAAAAAAAAAAAAAAAAAAGCTATCATTACAGAAAGTTTGACCTTAGTCATAGTCATAATCATAAGTCTAAACCAAGATATGAAGGGCAAATAGTTTTTATGTCAATGACGATATTGATGAACATCTGATTGGTGTGTTAGAGGTGATGCAGGGTCTGTGTTCTATCTTATAAATGAACCAGACTCTCTACAATGGATGTTAGTGTGTGTGGGGATAATATTTTTTTCCAACTTGAAGTCATTTGGCATCAGACAACATTTAGGATATGCCAAATCAGTCTTTCAGGGTGTATCAGGGAGGGATCTCAGATGGAGGTGATATGAAAGTGATCGTGGCATCCAACCTTGGTGATGATGAAAATAAGAAAGGGAATGTTTTGTGTATACATTATGAATCTAAATACCATTGAAAATAAATGATGGTGGTGGTCTGGCTGATGCACATTCCCTGAGGAAGATGTTCAAACATTAGTTCTAATAGGGAGACCATGTCTTGGGATGGAAGGTATCTCCTATGTCCCATTCCCAGCCAAGCTCTTTGGAGTACTTGAAAGGGGCCTTGGAAGAGGGCAGTTGTCAATATATTGTGTGTGGTAGATCAGTAGCAGAGGATCGGAGCCAGCAGAGAGATTTGAGTAGGTATCGCTGAGGGCAAATACGGCTCCTGCAGTGCTTGCTGTAGTAATGCTGCAGTAGGAGATGTTGAGTAAGACCAGTGTTTGGGAAAAGGTATTTCTCTCTGATTTCTGCACCTCAGAGATGTGTAATATCTGTTAGAAATATTAAACGATGTTACAAAGCCACGGAGTGCATTCAGGACCGTTTCTGAGCTACTCCGCAGCTAATTGAATTTTCCCTTTTGTATATTTACAGAAGGTAACAGATTGTAAACATATAAAACACTTGCATGGGTTGTGTCCATGAACATTTGTAACTTAACGTTCATCCATTAATACTTTTATTTTATTGCCTTAAGACTTACGCTCATTAGGCCTTAAATAAAGCTAGATTAAGACATTTCCGGAGCTGAATAAATGATTTGATCTTTCTAACCTCTCAGGATGTTCTGCTTATGTTCAGCAACCATCCTCTAAGCCAGGGGTCTGCAACCCCAGCCACATGTGCCAGACATGGCACGCAGGGCCCTGTAGTCCGGCGTGCCAGGCCGGCTGTCACTGCAGGATATTGCTGACACTGAACTGCTGCACATGCGCAGAAGTTCCTTCCGTGCACAAATGAGGTGCGGACGCGAGGTGAGTGCATTAATAGTTATCAATTCACTGCAGTCCCCAGTATCACTTACATCCCCAATTCCCTGCCTGTTATTATTGAGGGAGAGGCAGAGAGAGACAAGCTGTACACGGGGGTAGTAAGTCAAAACCGGCAGTGTGGCAGCGCAAGGTAAAGTGGTCGGATATAGCAGTAAGTGGAATGGAAGTGACAGCAACCAGGACGTGGAGAGAGTTTGTGTGGGTGACAGCCTGGGGTGGAGGCAGGGGGGAGTGACAGAGGGAGAGAGGGCACAGGGAGAGACAGAGAGAGACATACTGAGAGGGTGTACACAGAGAGGTTTGTGACAGAGAGGCAGAGAAAGAGCAGGAACAGATAGAGACAGAGAGAGGGCACAGGGAGATTCAGAAAGAGAGGGTAGGCTGCCTAATGAGGCATTATATTAATTGGGGGTAATTATGTATGCAATCATTTTCATTGGCGCCTTTGTGAGGCATAATCTGTATTAAGGGTACTATTATGTAGGATAATGTGAATTGGGGGCACAACTATGAGGCATATAATGAACTGAGGGCTCTACCATTTGGCATAATATGAATTAGGTGCACTACTGTGTGCCATAATATGATTTGGGGACACTTTATGATTTTGAGGCACTACTGTGGCATAATATGAATTTAGGGTAGTACTGTGTGCCATCATTTGAATGTTTATTTGTTGGTCCCATTACTATTACTATTATCTTGATATTAATATCATACCTTTCAGACCTTGGGAGGAGGTTGGATGCCTCCTGAGAGAACCTGCAAGTGGTTGTGACAGAGGAATTGCCTGATCTTTTATGTATGGTCTGAGAAAGTCCACGGTCTTCTGACTATTTGGTACGCAGATAATATATATTTAGGGATGCACTCTGTACCTGTGTGCTACATTATTCACCTTTGGGTTCACTACCTGATTTAGCACTCTTTCTCCTGGTGGAGGATTATTTCCAGATTTGGTGCAGTTTAGCATATAACAATACTACACTATGTTAGTTTTTGTTCTGTTTTTTTCTGCATTGTCGTTACATCTGATGGAGATTGAGAGGGATTACCTCCATATGACCATTTACTTCTTGATTACATCTTTACGGTACGCAGTTATTACATCTTCCCAAATTTCATATTTGATAATACACATTGGGGCGCCCTACTTGTTTTTCTGTTGCATATATATATATATATATATATATATATATATATATATATATATATATATATATATATTGGTACTTATGTACACACACAACTGCCACACCTGGACTCGACTAGGGCGCACTGATAGAAGAAGGTTGCCAACCCCTGCTCTAGGCCGTGTTACCAGATTTTTATGGCCAGACAATATTTCATACCAACAGTTCAAACAATTAAGGTGACAATTTCTTAATGCCCATTAATTAACTACAGCTAACATCACCCTTAATTAATAATCTATTAATACTAAATAATATTGTATTTTACTATTGTGGTTACAGCAGCAGACTGAAGCCAATAGAGATCACTTGGAATTTCCACTGACAGCCACATCAATAAAAAATGTACATTGTGGCAATATCTGATAGACCCAGAGAAGTGTGTGCTTGTCAACGTGTGCAGATAGGCAGGTTTACCTGACACCAGACTATTGGCCCACAGTACAACATTACTTACACAATAATGACCTGAATGAAAGAGTTGTCTGAAGGAAGTCTTTGTTCTCATCACAATCATTAACATATTTAAGTATGCAAGAAATAAGTACTGCAGATTGATAATACAAATACACAGATAGTATTGTACAGGTGGAAGGAACAATGGAATGCATCCTCAACAACAAAAAGTGAAGCTAATGACTCAGACTCAGGGTTTAAATCACAGCTGAAGAGAGATTGGATAGTTCAGCAAGACAACGATCCAAGACATATCCCAAATTTAGCCACGACAATTACGTACATACAGAAATGAACAATTAAGGTGTTGGAATTTCCTTCACAGTCAGAAGTGCTGTCCTAGTTCTTGCCCTGTGGTATTTAATTTACATCCACATTATCTGTAGACTTTTTATGCCTTGTCTCATATCCCCATCATGTTAAGTCCCTCATCGTCTTGTCTTCAGTCCCACTTCTCGACCGCATTTCACTTACTAAGTGAAACCCACCTGTTCCTTAAAGCCTACCAATCTTCCACCTAACCCGTCCTACCCGCCCCTATTCTGCCCCTTACACGTCAACTGGCTCCCTTTGTGCTTGAGTTTTGTTCACCCTCCCTTAGGATGTAAGCTCATTTGAGCAGGGCCCTCTTCCCTCCTGTCTCCATACCTGTTCTTCTGCTCCGTCTGTACTGCATCAGCCTGCCTGGAGCCTCTGAAGTTTTGGTATTTATTGTTTACTGTTCAGTTATGTCTCACCCTGTATAGTCTACTGTTAGTACTATGAACGGCGCTGCGGAACTCTTGTGGCACCTAACAAATAAAGGATAATAATAATAAGTGTTGATTCCCTGCTTGGGGCAATTTACTGCATGATGGATTTTATTCCCAATTGTACGAGTAACATCTACCGCTATCAGGAAACTATTTAAATGATAATACACGTATAATCTGCATGATTATCAGAAGGTTTATGCTTTACAGTTTACACTGTTACACTTTAACATACTGTATTTTCTTATAATATGTGCTTGTTTCTAGACGTAATTTGGCCACAGAGCACCACGGGTCCTCTGTTACAGCTACAACCCCCGGATGACGTTCCTGTTTTATTTTATTTTATACATAGTCGTTATCTCCCTTCCTTCTTCCCTGTCTTGTTTGTCGCTCCTTGACGTACCCTAGGATTTAGAGGATTGTTACATAACAGCAGTACTTACTATTTTTAACTCTGTCCTGTTGGCCCCAATTTGGGTAATATTTTGTGCCAAGACCTTGACCCGTAACTCCCTTCCTGTGCACATACTATTTTTCTGACCTTGTGCACCGCATTGCCAGTCACTGTTTAGACATACTAATGTATTTATTATTCTTGTTTATACATGAGTTGATAAGGAAAATGTATTTAGAACTTAATGTGAGGATGAAATGGCCATGAAGTAAGGGAATGACGAAAAGACTAATTGCACATGATATTACAGGGGTTTATTACCAATTATGTAATTTACCTCTCCTCTGAAGTAGCATTAAAAATCTTACCGCTAATGGTTGCATTGAAGTTAACTGCTTTACTCGCTTGTATTCAGAATTATTCCTCTTAAAATATGACCTTTAGGTTCAAACGTTTGAAAGGATTAAAGTGCATGTATATGATGAAATCAGAGACATGCATTTAAATAACAACTGAACACAGTTATAATTTCATTATTTAAAATGTTACTTATCATCATCACCATTTATTTAAAACTCACAATCCATTTTCACTTGCACGTTGGATATTGCACCAACAATCTGCTGATGTGTGAGCAAGTGGGAAATGTCTGCGTTTAGTGGCAGTTCCTGATATCATTGGTGCCTTTAGACAACTCAACTCGAATTTCATGTGTGCACTACAAAGTGCAAGTCAGAACATCATGTAATATATTTAAATAAACATGGGTTTTCCTGTGTCTGACACTACTAATTGGTCCAAAACAAATATTCTATCATTTTTCATGATAATTTGACGATAAGAGGCTGTGTTCATTGGTGCAAGCCATATGAATACACCCTCAAAGTACAGCTGTTGCCTTCAAGGTTGAGGAGGCGGCCATTTTGTATATTGACTAATGTTAATGAGAGTGCAGTCCTTCAAATCATTATGGAGTAATGACATTGCTAAGACACCTAGTGCAGCCAAAAACATGACGGTGTGATGTCACTGGTTTCTAATAAATTAATGGGTTGCAGTATTATGAACTCTTATTCAGAATCCAAGAATGTCTGCCTCTACTGTGTGTAGGGGAGGGGTGCACCGTATGAATGCAAATATTCAGAAATAGAAGTTCTTTGCGCAGCACTTTTTATGCCCATTCATTTCCTTGAAGATTTATAGAAACATTAAGTCAATATAACCACTGCTAATAAATATATATATATATGTCCTGATAGGACGCTGACTCAGTGCTAGATAGCAGCCAGAAACTTACTTGTAATCCTGTTGTAATCCTGTAGCCTGGAGGAATATACACCATATGCAGAGCTGGGGTTGAAACCAGATAAGTCACCATCAAAATAAATAATAATCAGGTTAATCATACAGTTGTAAACAATGAGACCTATCAAGAACGACTGACACGACTTGAAGGTGATAAGGAATCTCTGATATTACAGTATCACACTATGTGAGTTTTTCATCTTGCAATTCTGGTTACTACTGAGAACATATGAAGTGCCAGCTCTGTACCCCTAATGCTGTGTGAGGCAATACTGACTTGGAAGAAAAACTTGAGCTCTTGATGATGCAGGATACCAACAGATAAGCCTTAAAGATATTATATCTGGTACGCATATTATATTTGCTAGGTGCTGGTACTCCAGAGTGCACTTATTCTATTGATTCACTTCAACCTGTGTGTTTGTACCCACGTGGTGATCTTTATTTCTACTACTTGGCACATTAGCCTGTGTTGTTACATACAGTATTATACTATGTGGCGCCCCCTCCCGCTTATTTTGTTTTAAATATATATATATATATATATATATATATATATATATATATATATATATAAAATAGTAAATTATACTATAGTTTTCTTTTCAGTTTAAACAATGATAAAATACCCTGTCTGTGCATGTTTTGTCAGGCACAGTAAATAGTTTCATTAATCTTTGCATATCAGTGTTCTTGTGTTAATAGATTGACACTTGTCTGATTTAGAGACAATAAAGAGCAGCATCAGTCTGCATTGGACACAACAGTGAGATATATTGCTAACGTGCAAACTTGTGCTTGGCTGCAGCGTATGCCAATATTTTTTTTTATAGGAAACACAATCAATATAAGAAGCCTAGGAAGGGTTTTGTTTCTCTTTAGTTGAAAAATGTATTTTAAGTTGAAGCATTAAACAGTAAGAACATATAAAACTGGAGATTACATCTAGACATCTCAAGTCTGCTGGCTGCTTGTATATGGTGCATTATTAAAGCTGTCTGCTATATTTGTAACAAGACACAGCAAGTTCTTTCTAGAGTTCCTTCTGTTTACTGCAACAGTAGACCTAACTGATGCAATAACAAAACAAAGTCCTTGGTCAAACTTTTAAGTTGTAATAACACTATCAATGATAGGATTACCTTTGTTGCCCAACTGCATGGCTTAACTTTATGCACATTTAAAGGACCAATAAACCATACTTGCCCACTCTTCCGGAATGTCCGGCAGACTCCTGAATTCTGGGTAGATCTCCCGGGAGAGCACTCCATTCTCCCGTATCATTCACTTGGAAGAGGGCGGGATGGAATCCTTCATGATGAGATTTGTGGTGAATGGTGCCATTTTGGCTCCACCCCCTGTGGCAAAATGGCACTTACAAATCCTTGTGTCATGAGGCAGGGCCAACATGGCTCGTTTCACCATTCCCCAACCCCTTGAGTCCTCACACTTCACCTCCCCTTCAGGGTTTTCCGAGAGGTAAGTGTTGTCAAGTATGCACTAAACTACAAAAGTGACATTTCCTTATATATGGAGTGAAAGTAAAAGTAATTGTTCAGTTTTATCCAGGCATTCAACAAGCTCCGTTAAAAAGTTTAATATTACCACCAAACTCTGTTATATGCAGCTGAAACCATATCTTCAAGACACTGTCATAATTGGACCTGTTAAAGAACAAAAGGCTGCACTGAACATCAGCCTTGTGTCCTACCTCCACCATTTTAATCTTCCCATGAATTTAAAACTGCTGAAAATGTGTGAAGGTAGTGAGAAATCATATGGTAATGTCGGTGTGTCATCACACAAAGGGCAAGGTAATATGGAGGATCTGCTGGATGATAGCTGGACCCAGTGAGAATGCCATTGCTGTTGCCATCTCTGTTCCTCTTTTTCTCTCCTGCCTCCTTGGTGACATCATGGGGAATAACCCTCCTGGCTCTGCTTCCAGCAGTGAGAATGATAGCAAACACCAGGCACACAGTTGCTCCAAACTGGCATACAACTGCAATAGTACCTGTGCAGCATGAAAGCAAAAGCCTTTTTCTAGAACCAGGAGAGGAAGAATGTTCGGTTGGAATGAATAGTGAAGAACAGTTGTGTTTGAAATCTATGGTCGACTGGTTCATATTTCACGTCTCTTTCCACTGTCCTTACTCCAGCATTTCTGTACAACCAATAACTACACAGAAATGCCAATCGCCAGTGACTACTTTATTATTAATGGCTGGTAAATCCACGCACACCTTTCTAAACAGTTTCCAAAATTGTTAATCCCCACTACCTTGCTGTGACAGGATGAACCGCCTATGCCACCCTGTCTGTTGTTGCTGGTAACCGGCTGGGCTTACTTTGCCACCGTTCCGTTTCAATATCCCAAATGCTCCATCTAACCGCAGCAGGAGGGGCTTACAAATGCTGCCACCACTGGACTCCTTACTGGCATCCAGAACCGGGATCCATCTGGATAACTGACGCTGTGAGTGTACCCCGTTACTGGTGTACCTGGGCTGGTACTCCTTACCTCTTCCTATGGATCAGGGTTGCCGTGGATGGATCCCCCTGGCCTATTACACTGGCCAGAGCTGCTGGGTAGCAGGCAGAGTGGTGGTACCGGAAAGCTGGGTCCAAACCTCAAACAGCCGGGAACGGATTCGATTTTGTCTCTAATCTGTAGGTCACAGGGATAGAGAAGTTTCCAAGCAGTTTTTGAGGCAAGGAATATTTATTTGCTCACTTGGTTGAAGGTACCAGGGAGCAGGTCAGATGAAACAAGAAGAACAATTTTCAATACAAGACAGTGTTTTTTATACAGATTTGGGCACAGCCTCACAGGGTAAGCCAGCCCCCTGAAGTCTGAGCTATTTTTAGAATCCGGATGCAATTTGTTTACCTAAACATGGATTTACATGCAATGCAAAGCTAACAATATTTACACTTATCTGTGATATCCTAAAACTTGCTGTGATGTCCTGCATCTTATTTTAGATGCAGGAAATCTAGTAGCAAGTCTTAATTAGACCTTCCTGTCCCTTCAGGTGCTGGACCCTCACACATCAAAAGGTCTAATTAACATGAGATTAACATGGGTCCTTTCTTCTGACACCTGCAGAATACACATTCCCAAAGAAAGTTTCAAAACCCCAAACAAGTCATTTCCCTACTCCAAGATACACAAAATAATTCCTCACAAAGTCTTATTATATCAGATATATACCTCAAAAATAATGCATTTCCTCTTAAAACAAGCTAATTTTCCCCCTGGTCTCAGAAAAAAAGATATCTCCTTTACCAACATACATACAATTTAAAAAATAAGTACATTTGCAATTATATAAATAAGCATCTTGCATTATTGTCTTTAATTAAAATTATACCATAAGTTATTTATAAGTGATCAAGTCACACATGTGTATCAATTACTCTCCACACCTCTTAGATTGTAAGCTTGTTTGGACAGGGCCATCTTTACTTTCTAATTTATGTCTTTGTATGAAATTTGTTTGTGTCATCATCCCGTCTATGTACAGCACTGCATACTATGTCAGCGCTTTATAATAATGTCAGATAAGCTGCTGAAACATCCCAGGACATGCCTTTTGAATGAATCCACCTACTTAAATTGTCCATTTCTGCAAAACACTGGGCCTTTCCTCTCATCTTAGGGTCAAAAGAAGGAAGTGCTTCGATTTACCTCCTGGCCACTAACTTGTTACTCCAATCTCCTACCTTGCACTGTGCAATACTTGATTGCAGCAAGGAGTGCTGAGCAACTCAATTTATCTGCTCTCTCCTCCAGTCACTGTCTTAGCAGAATGGTAACTGGACCTTGTAAGTGGAGAACGGACAGGAGAGGGAGAGAAAGTGTCTCTTTCTAGCTTGTAATCTGCTCACAGTGTTAGTCTCAGCGATCCTAATACAGTGATTACAGAAAGGAGTTCAGGTGACCCGTCTCTGTCATAGTGGAAACCAGTCCAGTCTGTCTTTTTCTGGGGCTAGATGCTGGTTTTGGGAGTGTGCATGATTCTCTCTCCCTCTGTCTCTTACTTTGCAGGACAGAAAGACCATAATAAATGTAGGGGAGACCTAAATCAGTCCTCCCGTTGAAAGCATTGGTAACTGAGCCATGAAAAATAGTTACTATTAGATCCAACTTACTATTGACTTATCTTTGATGATAATTGGGGAGAGCTATTGCAGGTTGCCCCACAATGTATCGCCTGGTAAAATATAAATACAAATAAACATTCAAAAATAATAAAAATAAAATAACCATAACCCAAAACCTACATGTTATCTTAAAAAAATCAATATGCGGCCAAATGAAAGCCATATATAAAGTCAAAACACAATTCATAATGTGCCTACTGAGACTTTAATAGCTCTTTCTGACGAAGCCAACGCTGCACAAGAGCGAGCAAATTGTACCTGTCATTAAAGGGCAAAACCGCCCCCGGTCATAAAGGGGTTAACTTGGCGGCACACTTTCACTGATTGAACATTCACTGATTCTTGCAACATATAATCAATTTCAAGTCTACATTTATATATTTACATACCATCTGGTTTGTGAATATGATTTTTACAGATGTTCAGTGAAATGGGTTCCTATATATCATTATACTAGTTATGCCTCTGTCTGTGTGTAAAATGTGATTTTGGTAGTTTTATTAGGGCTGGCAGATCACAGCATTTCTTAAACCCCCAAAGGTTTTTCAAGTTTCAGTATGAATATCATACAAAGAGAAAAATGAAGGCTATTAAATGGAAGACAATATTGAAATACCCCAGGAAAGTAAATAGTAAAAGAAAAATATGACACTGTCGGAACCCGATGATATCATTGTAAATGGAAATTTGATGAGGAATAAAGAAAGTGAACATGTGTTTTGATGACATGTAACTACCATATCACATTATGATTCTCTGTGTGCACTTGAAATTTTTATAGAGGATTATGTCAAATCTCTTCTATTAACTCCCGGTGCTCCAGGCAAAGCAAATACAATTATTTTTTGTATGCACTTTGTCCATATTATTTCCATTTTTGCCATGTGCCAGTCAAGCAAGGACTTGCCAAGAATATTGTGCTAAATATATTACACTATTTCATTTGGCATATGGCCTGTTGAATGGTCAATGAACAAAGGCTATATACAGTTTTATATCACTTTTTTTTCTTAATACTCTACGGTGTATCCGTCCTCCCAGCTTTCACGATTTATGCTGGACAGCCTGGTTTTCTGTTAGCCAAAATAAGTATTTAATGCAGAGCTTCCAACTAGACCTAATTTACAGGGACTGTCCTGTAAAGGCAGTTTGTACTAACCAATTGTATTTGAGGTTATCTGACGGCTTTTATATAATTATGTATTGTAGAGTAGTATTTCAAATGCAAAAAAAGCATATTAGAATTTAATTGGTGTGAAGTGCATACATGCCCACCAAGGCAGTATGCACTAGATATACTTATAGATAAGCCAAGCAAAGAGTTCCAGTAAACTTTTTTTAAAATGTTATTTTTTATTTTATTTTAAATGTTTAGAGACATGCCAAAAAACAAAACAAAAAAGAGTGTCATCTCTTGGGGTTTGTGGTAGTATGGGCTGATCGGTGCGTGGCCACATTTGTCATGATTTTACGATGTTGAGCATTGTGGCCAGTTATTTGCGCAAAGAACAAGATACATGATTTACTTCAATTTTGAAAATTAAAGTAACTGTTACTGGCAACATACACTACTTTTGCCTAAATTCTGAGTAGAGAAAGCAAAAGCAGGGTTATGAGGGTTATGGTAGTGTAAGGGGAGAGTTCAGTTCACTTTTTCAGTTACTACGGTAAATATATCCGCTGATTTTTCTTTACACCTCTCCGCCACGAAGTGTCTCCAGAAGTGTCGCAAGACATTTTACTGCTTATTGAATCCCCCCTTAGGGGCATATTCAATTGTCGCGGATTTCCGCGGCGTTAAAACTACTACCGTTATTACGGTAGTAGTTAGCTGGATTTCAGCTCGCGGCTCAGGGAGCTGCGAGCTGAAATCCAGCGAAAAACATTACCGCAAAAACTGCGTTTCCGCAGAGAATTGAATATGCCCCTTAGTGTCATGAAAAATAAAGGTAGTCCTAACCTCAGAACTAAGCCACCGTCCACTTGGCAATCACTCACTACCTCTTCCACTCCCAAATAAGGGTCCCTGCATTCCTTGCATAGGTTTTAATAAATTTTCTTCATAGACTAGCGTAATAAACTGCAGGACCTGGGAGAACTCAAGTTGTGATGTACACTAGTGAGGGATCTAAATGAGTAATAGTGTACAAAAATAGAAAACAAAACCAGCATATATGTCATAAAGATCTTTCCTTTGTAAGAAAGAAATTGGTCACATGCACAATATTTATTATAATGACTTCCCATCCAGCATGTTGAGGCCATGAAAATGTGCTAAGTAATTTATTACAAAGCTGTCTAATCACCAGATTATTGCCAGTTTAGGTTGAGGAAGTTTATTATGAGAGATGTGCAACAGATGTTTTGCACAACTCTATCAGTTGTTGACCCTGGAAGTTGTGGGGGAAAAGAATGTACATATTTCATGTGTATTTAATATTTAACATACAGGAATGTCTGTTTCGTTATTTATAGTGACTGGATAATAAATAATCATTGGACTATTCTCCGTGGCACAACAATCTAAGTTCACATATCTGACATTTTCTTTTTCTCATACTATTTCATAGTTAAAGTTTCAAAGTATTGTAAAATATACTATTTAGCCTTAAATAACTGTGTTCAGAATTAGGGAGAGCTCTTTCCTTTTGCCCGGTGCATTGGGGGAGCAGGTATGCAAATGGTCTACAGAGTGCTGGTGATTTACCAGAAGTTATCACATATGTAACAGTATTATTAAGAAATGAGGTCCTAACACCTGGGGAAGGCCATTAAGCATGTTTCAGTTATCATTACCACCAATCAAAACATTATCAGACCAATGCTTTTCCGGCACCTCACAACCCACTAGGGCTCTGAACCATGAGAGCTGGGCGGAGTGTGTACTATAGGAATCTACAGTGATTGGAGTTCTTCTTTAATTTCACAGTGGTTAACGAATTTTGTAATATCACATAAATCAAACTGGAAATGGACAGAGTATCTGGTTCTTATGTGCTGTCAAAAGTGACGATTGTTACTCCTTATGTAATTGGACATAATCTTTCAAAAGTAGTCTTAATGTTATTTTAATGTAACACTGACCTACAACTTATACCTCCCCAATCAGATATGTAATTTTCTATCTAGCTCATATGCTTTTACACAGCTCTCTACACAGAATAGCTCACCAATTCCCTGCCCAATAGAATATACAATTTAGATTTGGTGCCTGGGGCTCGGGAAAGTGACTTATCCCAAGGTCACCAGGAACTAACGGTAGAAATCAGAGCGATGCCTTCAGCAAACCTCTCGGTGTCATTGATGTGCTGTCAGTGATCTTTACCACCCTTTCCCTCCTTCTCCCACACATACTTAACTAAACCTTCCAAATTCCAGCTTCCCACATGTCGTCCTAATATTTTTAACTGTCATAGTTAATAGCCTGTTTGTGAAAAAAGTTACTTGGAAAACGTACCATCAAATCTACTCTTTAGTACAGGGGTGTCCAACCTTTTAGCTTCCCTGGGCCACATTGGAAGACGACGAGTTGGTTTGGGCCGCACATAAAATACACTAACACTAACGATAGCTGATCATCCAAAAAACATAGTTAACATATTAAACTTACTTGGAAATGAAGTTAGTAAGAGTTAGGAAACCTGTTGCAGAATCATGATTAAAGCAGTAGTTCCATTACCAGCTACAATTTAAATTACCTGCATCTGCCCCTTAGTGGGGTTCGGGGAATTAAATGCCAAAAACTTTTTTTTCCCTCTCTTTCTGCACCCATGAATCATTTTTTTATTGACCAGTTTGAAATGGTCACCGATATAGGTAGCATCAGGAGGACTAATAGAAATCTACAGAGATTTAAAGATAGGGTGGCGGGAAAAATGGCTCATGGAGCAGCCTCCGATGAGGGTAACAGTGGGTGATATTTTCACCCTACTCAGCACTGCACATTTAAAATGGTTTAAAATATTAAAAATACAATCATCTCTTAATATTTATATTAGATATATACAGAGAACACAGCTAGTTCATGATTGCATGATGCAGAAAGTCCAAATTCAGAGTAACAACAATAAGATACTGGATAATCTTTCACTGCTGCTGATAGTTCGCGCGGGTGACTCCTCTGTGCTGCGCTACAAAATGGATGTCGGGTGTGATGATGTCACCCCCAACATTCACTGCAAGCGCCGCACGGAGGAGGAGACCAGGGAGGGAGCCGGAGCGCCAGCTGATGTGACCACAAGGTTTCTTTTTTATTATTTTTTTTAGGATTTTTTTTTTCATTAACAGCGCTGCCCCCTTGCCACAACCAAAACTCCTGCTGGGCCAAATTTACAGGCATGCTGGGCCGCATGCCGCCCGCGGGCCGCGGGTTGGACAACCCTGCTTTAGTAACTCTTCAACGGATCCGCTTGAATCCAGAGACCAACTTTGTGTTTTCACCAATGCAGCACAGATAAGTAACTCCGCTTGATGATAAAAAAAACAAAAAGCTAAAAAGTACTCAATAAAGCCACAGAGAAAAAGCAATGTATTTACTAAAAGCTTAAGGACGTGTACCAATCAGTACATTAAACAGTAGAGAACCACCTGAATCCATGGTATTTAGCTGGCACCTGTACTCTGCTAGTTAGCAATGGCATATAACAATTGCAATCTATTATGTTATGTCTCAGTATGGAAACTTTTAGGGCTCATGGAGAAAGCGTGGTTCAGAAACCTTACTCTCCCGGTAACAGCAAAGCCAGCCCGTCTGTGTGTGGAGTGTACACAACTAAAGTGCACGGCAGGATATTTGTGATGATTTTGCACTGTGTATTGCTAGCTATTTAAGTCTAAATTTCTCAAGATCTATAAGATTCATGAAAGTTATACAAATATAATTCTGGCAAAGCATCTGAACTATATGTCAGCAGCCCACAAATATCAGATTCACAATCTATTAAATCTTCTGTTTTTTACTACTTTCCCGTCAGATAGTTGTCACTAAAATGTGTTCTTGGCTTAACCAAATTTTTCACCATTGGGACATTGTTGAGAACATGAATAAAGTATGAGTTCTTTCCAATTAATCTATGCCTCTAATATGGTTTGAAATAGACTGTGTCTAATGTGTTTCATTCGGCAGTTTAACAATGTTGTCATTCTCTCCCTTTGGGTTGGAACATATCAGCGCTTGTGTGTAATTCTAGCACAGTAAATAAATTAGTGAAATTAAAATTTTCTCATCATCTCTGTTTATTTATGTCTTCCTGGGATGTGTTTTTGTGTCTGTATTAGACATTTGATCATCGTGTAATTAAACCCTTATTCAAGAATTCAGCACTTGCAGAGCTGTTTCAGAAATTGATCAGATGATTAAGGTTTAACTGAAGGATGATAAGCTGATAAAGGAAATCTTTTTGTTCATTTGCTGGTGAACGTTTGAGGACATCCTGATAGCTTTTTAACATTCAATTTTCATTACATTGCAAGAGCTGTATTGCAAATTCTAATTTTCCAAAAATCATTTTACTTGTCTAGTTAACAAAAATATATTTTGAAAGATACAGTTTGCTTATTAACTTGACAGCGGAGTGTTAACAGTCTCTGATTTATATATTGGGAATGTCTTTACTGTTGGATTCCCTATACCTAGCTCACGGTTTCCTGTTGCGGTTTGATAAATGGACTAATATTTCAGTATGGCAGCTGTTGATCACTGGAATCCTCAGGATGAATGGAAGCTGAAGTTAGGATCATTTTTCAAAATTATTTCCTACCGGAGGCTAGGTTCTAAATGGACACCAGGAACTGGACAATATATCGTACACTTGACCACCCGGGAATGGACAGTATATTGTACAGTGGACCACCAGGGACTGAACAATATAATGTACACTGGACTACCCGGGACTGGACAGTATATTGTACACTGGACCACCCGGGACTGGACAGTATATTGTACACTGGACCACCCGGGACTGGACAGTATATTGTACACTGGACCACCCGGGACTGGACAGTATATTGTACACTGGACCACCCGGGACTGGACAGTATATTGTACACTATGACAGCCATACTTTATTGACATTATAATTATCCTTTATTTATATAATGCCAATAATATTATGAAGCGCTGTACAGAGAATGTGTCATATTTGACATCAGGCCCTGTCCCATTGGTGTCTAAATTCCCTACTACACTCATATTAAGGTACATTTTTGTCAGAAGCCGATTAGCTTACAGGTATAGTTCTGGACTGTTTTGGAAACCAGAGGAAACTAACATACACACGGGAAGCTGTGAGGCGGTAATGCTAACCATTATACCAACGTGCTGCCCATATGTGGGATCTGTTTTATTTTTGTTCACTCACTAAATGATGAACTGCTGTTCTCTTACTTCAATGCAAATAAATAGTTATACATATCCATAAGACACATCACATTAGATTGTGATAACTAAAATGTCTCCCCTATAACCATCTTAGGATGTTGGCATGTCTGGTTGTGCGTTTGTTGTGTACTTGTGCAGTCCATCAGCACAATTGACATTTTGCACCTTAGCTAGAGTTAACCTAGTTTTATTTTTGTAATGACTAAAGGTCGTTAACTCAATCCCACTATCAGTAAGGCTATCATTTTAGTTATTCACTTTAGCAAAGCTATCAGGTGAAGCATTTTCATTCTTTTATTTGTAGCATTTTCCAGACACTTTGAAATGTATTTTGATTCTTACAAAAATATGTAACTGAATTACAAAATGTGCTATTTAGCAAATGGCGCTGTGCGATAAAGTGTACAAATATTTACAGTGTGCTTTCTTTATCCCACGTTGAATTCAGATGCATGAAATGTTGAGCTTTGCTTTCATCCAATGTTGCTGGTGGCTGGATCCATAGAAATAATTTATTGTAGAAACGCATTCCAATTAGTGGTGCAGGCGTCAATTTACATAATTGCAAATGTGTATGTATGTATATATATATATATATATATATATATATATATATATATATATATATATGTGTGTGTGTGTTTGTATGGAGATGTATTGCCTTTTGAGACAGTATTTTATGTTTGGGTTTTGCATCTGTATGGAGACAGGTAATCTTGTGTTGTTTAGACCTTTTCGTGACCAAAACGTCTGTTAAGCCTGAAAGACAGGAGGAGCTAATCATACTTGCTGGTAGACTCCTTATGCAAATGAATGTGAATTTTGCAAATTAAATTGCGTTCAAAGCAAGATTAGAGAGATATTATATCCTGATGGTAAATATTCAATAAAAAACCTCACACGTAGTGGTGTCACTAGCAGCAATGTAAAAAGGTATTAAACCCCTTCAGGCTGATTTATGGGCAGGCTGCATGAAACACCTGGATTGGTTAAAGGGACAGGAGTCTGGATTACCTCCTGCCAGCTAATCTGTAAATCTGTATAAAAGTGCACTGTTTGACTATGTATTAGCATTATTCCATCTGTACCTTTCTGGATATCACTAGTACCTCAAACTAGTGTGTAACTGTCCTTTTTAGGACTTTCTGAGCTAATAAACATTACTGCCTTGGCGCATACTTACCTGCTGTAATTTCTGTGACCACAGATTACACAAATATAATCCGTTATTTTGCTTTTTTGAGGTTTGGACCCAGCATTCCAGTACCAACACTCTGCCCACTACCTTGCAGCTCTGTTCAGTGTGATAGGCCAGGGGGAACCATCCACAGCAACCCTGATCTGAACGGGAGAGGTCAGGGGTACACTAGCAACAAGAGTTAGCCAGAAGGATGCGGTTCTAGGTGCCGCTAAGGACCCTATTGGTTGTAGCAGCAAAAACCTCTCCTACTGTGGTTAGCGGGCACATTTGAAAGAAAGAAAGGGGGCGGTGGCAAAGGAAGCCCAGCCGGTCCCCACCAACACAATGGACAGGGTGGCATAGGAGGTCCATCATGTCACACTGATCTTTTTTGTTACCCTATTGAGGTTCATCAGTGCATGAAAAACTAATACTACCCTTTTTCAGTTATTAAATTAATGAAAAAAGTTCCTTTCATGTTAACTAAGGAAATACTTACCGTGATGTTTTTTTCTATGGAAGATTAATGTGATCAGTACTGAGCAGATCAAGTAAGTCAAACACCGTTTTAGTCCCCACAAAGGCTTGAGCTTACTCATTAGAAAGTCTACAAAGTGTGACCTAGGCTATAGGTGGGTACTAGGCTGCTGTGAGCCATAGTTGGTGATGTTGGGTAATTACAATGCATATAAACCGCAGTGAAGAGGGAGAAGGTATATTTTTAAAAAATCAAGCAAATTAAACAGAGTAATAGCATTGTAACAATCCGCAAGATACTGAAAAGCTATTATTTACATAGAAACACTAGCGCACTGGAATTCACTTCCTTTGATGTTATTTGTGATTCTTAGATAATTACCCACTTTTGATTTTGTATTGCATAGGAAAAATGTAAGAAGCCATTTCTGAAAATACATCTGTCAGTAAACATGTACGGTTCAATCATTTAAACAGCCAATATGGAGGGCACTGGATGATAAAGAAAGACTCCAATAGAACGTGTACGTTTGTTGTGCACAAATAAAAATAAAACGGATGTTCTTCCAGGAGTCATCTTGCATTAGAGCGCTAACAGCAGCTGCTCCGCTCTGCAGCAGGCTATGCTATCACAATAGATCCAGTATTAATGTCTCCAGCTATTGTTTTCGTAATTACGTATCTTCTAATGGCTGTAACACCTCCTTTGTTCTTTGTACTCTTTCTGCTTTTTATTATATGTAAAATAATATTTTATTGAGGTAAGTAATTGGTAGCAGGTCTTAGTGACAATATGTGAAATGATGACGATTGTTATGTTCATATTATACACAGGTAGAGTGTCTATATACCTGCCTGTGGGTCAGATGCAGTTTTTCAAACGCTCTGTGAGGTAGAAGACACTCCCTCAGGAATTACATTTTAGAAAGCTTCCTCTGCTTTCCCCCAGAACACATTTTATTAAGGCATGATGTAGATTTAACAGAATTGCTGTTAACAGCTTTTGCTAAGTGATCCACTGGTAGGGTAATCTCTTCTACTCTGTGAACATGCCCAAAATGAACCCATACCTCCCAACTGTCCCGATTTTAATGTGTAGAATCCTGATTTTAAGGCTCTGTCCCGTTTTCTTACCGAGGGACACGTTTGTCCCGTGGGAACGTTGAGAGGTGTCTTACGTTCTCTGCAGTGTTTGGAGGGGGAGGGATATTTGTAAGGGGCAGCCTAATGCTTTACAGCCCTCTGGGGGAGTGCTTACGTGCCCATCATCCACTGTCCCGATGCCCGGTACTGAAACTTTGGGAGGTATACAGTCCACTCCATAACAACTGGTACATTTGCCAATATGCTTGGCTAGCAAGTAAGCTTTACAAGATACACTGTGCTTATTAGATATACAGTAAAATAGCTATATATGAATTATAGTCAAACTTGTCACATTGTGTTTCAGATGTCCTTTCTCACAGTTTATCATTGCAGTAAGCAAATTGTTCTTGCTGCAGTTCGTATAGTATAGTATCTGTTGTGTGAAGTACATTAATACCTGTGCTCCTCATGCTTCCATATGAGCTGGCAGTGTTTGCTTGGATTACAGTTCTGCAGAAGCAAGGACTCATAGATTTGTCCTGGCCTAGGAAGTGTGTTTTTCAACATCTTGGCATATAAACATATTATATGCCAAGATGTTGGCATATAATATTAAAATGTATGTCATCATCACCATTTATTTATATAGCGCGACTAATTCCGCAGCGCTGTACAGAGAACTCACTCACATCAGTCCCTGCCCCATTGGAGCTTACAGTCTAAATTCCCTAACATACACACACACAGACAGAGACTAGGGTCAATTTGTTAGCAGCCAATTAACCTAGCAGTATGTTTATGGAGTGTGGGAGAAAACCGGAACACCCGGATGAAACCCACGCAAACACAGGGAGAACATACAAACTCCTCACAGATAAGGCCATGGTCGGGAATTGAACTCATGACCCCAGTTCTGTAAGGCAGAAGTGCTAACCACTGAGCCACCGTGCTGCCCCCAATAATGTAATGTCTCACATTGCTTTTATTGTAGATACTTTTATCATTTCCATTCAAATTTTGATTTTAGGACAACATTTTCTGAAGGTTTATTTGCCTTGAATCATAAGTGTTTGTGTTGTAGAACATAGATGTTCAAAATAAAACATTCTGCAACGAATTCAGGGGAATAAAATAAACAGGTCGATAATAAGAGAGCAATGGATAATGTGACCATGGTAACATACATTTCTAGCTATGTATTCAAGATCCTTATTCAGCCCACTTTTATAATAATTAAAAAGCATTATCTTCTTGAGTTTAAATGGCTTATAGTAATGGATGCTTTTAACATTCCCCTTTGGAATCTTGTTGACATTAAAATCAATGTGCTTATATTGTTGCACAAACATCACTGTTCTAACTACCTAATGATTTCAATGAGGTCTGGTATGCTGCCCACAGCGGTCAGACGTTCAGAATCATAATATAAACTGGCAAAAGTTGCATGCCGTCTTGCATTGTGCAGTTGGTGTGTAGTGATAGTAGATGGACAAACCTGATAAACATTGCTATATGTTTTTATATACAAGTAAATCAAAAGCAAGGATTATATTTGCAGGCTTTATGGAGTTAGTATACATCATCAAAAAGTTACATATATAGTTATGAATAATGTTGATTTTTTTGCCATTTAGGAAAGGGCATTACCTTCTATACCGTGTAGTGGTGTGCCCCCATGCATATCATCATCTTCATCACCATTTATTTATATAGCACCACTAATTCCGCAGCACTGTACAGATTACTCACTCACATCAGTCCCTGCCCCATTGGGGCTTGCAGTCTATATTCCCTAACACTCACAGACAGACAGACACAGACTAGGGTCAATTTGTTAGCAGCCAATCTATGCTTTGTACTCACTTTGTACTCATGCATATACAAGATCATGCCTTGAGCAGGACTCTGTTCAAGTTCATTGAATGGAATTCTGGTTAGTGCATTTGCAGGTACATTGTTGATGGGCTTTTGATGTATTCAGAAGGACTTAATATGTTTGAATGGACTCTTTGAATGGACTCAGCACTGGTTGATGGGAAGTAGGGATGTGCACCGGCGACTTTTGAGGTCTCGTGTTTTGTGTTTTGGATCCGGATTTTCGTTATTTTTGAGGTTCGGATTTGTCTCGCAAAACACTTGACGAAAGGTCTCGGTTCGGATTTAAGGTATTGGATTCGGATTTTTTTTGAAAAAAACATAAAAAGTTTAAAAATCAAGTTTTTGGGCTTATTTTCACTCCTAGGCTATTATTAACCTCAATAACATTCAATAACAAGCATTTCCACTAATTTACAGTGTATTCTGAACACCTCACAATATAGTTATTAGTCCAAAACGTTGCAACAAGGTATCTTTCTGGACTGCGTAGAGGAGTGGGTCACCACAATATATTAAAAACCCTGAACTTTTATGATTCGCACCAATAATTGTACCTGGACTGCGTAGAGGAGTGGGTCACCACAATATCTTAAAAACCCTGAACTTTTATGATTCGCACCAATAATTGTACCTGGACTGCGTAGAGGAGTGGGTCACCACAATATCTTAAAAACCCTGAACTTTTATGATTCGCACCAATAATTGTACCTGGACTGCGTAGAGGAGTGGGTCACCACAATATATTAAAAACCCTGAACTTTTATGATTCGCACCAATAATTGTACCTGGACTGCGTAGAGGAGTGGGTCACCACAATATCTTAAAAACCCTGAACTTTTATGATTCGCACCAATAATTGTACCTGGACTGCGTAGAGGAGTGGGTCACCACAATATCTTAAAAACCCTGAACTTTTATGATTCGCACCAATAATTGTACCTGGACTGCGTAGAGGAGTGGGTCACCACAATATATTAAAAACCCTGAACTTTTATGATTCGCACCAATAATTGTACCTGGACTGCGTAGAGGAGTGGGTCACCACAATATATTAAAAACCCTGAACTTTTATGATTCGCACCAATAATTGTACCTGGACTGCGTAGAGGAGTGGGTCACCACAATATCTTAAAAACCCTGAACTTTTATGATTCGCACCAATAATTGTACCTGGACTGCGTAGAGGAGTGGGTCACCACAATATATTAAAACCCTGAACTTTTATGATTCGCACCAATAATTGTACCTGGACTGCGTAGAGGAGTGGGTCACCACAATATATATTAAAAACCCTGAACTTTTATGAATCGCACCAATAAATGTACCTGGACTGCGTAGAGGAGTGGGTCACCACAATATATATTAAAAACCCTGAACTTTTATGAATCGCACCAATAAATGTACCTGGACTGCGTAGAGGAGTGGGTCACCACAATATATTAAAAACCCTGAACTTTTATGATTCGCACCAATAATTGTACCTGGACTGCGTAGAGGAGTGGGTCACCACAATATATTAAAAACCCTGAACTTTTATGATTCGCACCAATAATTGTACCTGGACTGCGTAGAGGAGTGGGTCACCACAATATATATTAAAAACCCTGAACTTTTATGAATCGCACCAATAAATGTACCTGGACTGCGTAGAGGAGTGGGTCACCACAATATATATTAAAAACCCTGAACTTTTATGAATCGCACCAATAAATGTACCTGGACTGCGTAGAGGAGTGGGTCACCACAATATATTAAAAACCCTGAACTTTTATGATTCGCACCAATAATTGTACCTGGACTGCGTAGAGGAGTGGGTCACCACAATATCTTAAAAACCCTGAACTTTTATGATTCGCACCAATAATTGTACCTGGACTGCGTAGAGGAGTGGGTCACCACAATATCTTAAAAACCCTGAACTTTTATGATTCGCACCAATAATTGTACCTGGACTGCGTAGAGGAGTGGGTCACCACAATATCTTAAAAACCCTGAACTTTTATGATTCGCACCAATAATTGTACCTGGACTGCGTAGAGGAGTGGGTCACCACAATATATTAAAAACCCTGAACTTTTATGATTCGCACCAATAATTGTACCTGGACTGCGTAGAGGAGTGGGTCACCACAATATATATTAAAAACCCTGAACTTTTATGAATCGCACCAATAAATGTACCTGGACTGCGTAGAGGAGTGGGCACTGGGCACCACAATAAAATATATAAAAAACCTTCAACAGATCTGCATTACACTACACATACGGCTGCTCCTCCATCCTCTCCATCATATACATGTTGGAGTTTTAGCGTGTGACAACCTCTTGTTTTTGATAATGTCAGTGCATTTTGAATATTTTTCAATTTGCCCCACACCACTGAATGTACTTTATCTATGATACGCAATACGCATCTATCTATCTTGACTGCGTAGTGTGGTGGCCCCGGTACACAATTTGGTACCGAGGCCACAATATAATTAAAAAACCCTCCACGTGTCTGAATTCCACCAAACAAGTATCTGGACTGCATAGTGGGGTGGCCCCGGTACCCAATTTGATACCGGGGCCACAATACCTCCTCCAAACATGGTACAGACAATTCGTCATTGAGATCCCAGACAGACAGGGTCAAAGTGTTATTGTTTGACTTTGTAAACCCAAAAAACTGTCCCTGTTGCACATAGTCGTGCAATGAAGACTGACTTTTTCATTTAAAGGCACGATCTTTCAAGTGTAGTGTTTGTAAGTCTAAGTCATATTATACTTTTGGTAAAATTGGTTTATTTTGTTCCTCTTTATGGTAATTAATTAGTAATAGAATTAAAGTAGGAAATAGAATTAAAGTATGAAATAGAATTAAAGTATGAAATAGAGTGGTATAGAGTTGTAGTGTGGTATAGATAGAGTGGTCCACACAATATAATAATAAAACCCTCAACTGGTCTGAATTCCACCAAACAAGTATCTGGACTGCGTAGTGGGGTGGCCCCGGTACACAATTTGGTACCGAGGCCACAATATAATTAAAAAATTGGGCATCAACTGTCACCGTTGTTTAATATCTGATACACCTAAATATGGACTGCACAGTGGAGTGGCCCCGGTAGTAAATTTGGTACCGGGGCCACAATACCTCCTCCAACTTCCAAGTGTAGTGTTTATAAAGACAGACAGCGTCGAAGTGTTATTAGTTGACTTTCTTAACCCTAAAATTGTCCCTGTTGCAAATATTCGTGCAATGGACAGTTACTTTTCTATTGAAAGACTCAAGCTTTCAAGTGTAGTGTTTATAAAATATAAACAACAATACAGTAGTTTTAGAGCACGTCAATACCTCTTGTTTTAAATTATGACACGGCATTTTACTTTTGGTTTAATTTCTTGAATTTTTTTACATTTGGTTTTACTTTTTGAACATGGCAAACGACTGTTGCTTGGTCATATAATGCAAAAAAAAAAGTTCCAAGATGGAATTGTCCTTGGGCCCTCACACCCACCCTTATGTTGTTGAAATAGGACATGCACACTTTAACAAACCAATCATTTCAGCGACAGGGCCTACCAAACAACTTTGGCTGAAATGATTGGTTTGTTTGGGCCCCCACACCAAAAAAGCTATTCATCTCTCCCTGTACAGACTAAACAGGCTCTACTGAGGCAAGATGTCGTCCTCATCCTCAACCTCTGATTCCTCTCCCCCTACAGTGTGTACTTCCTCCTCATCACACATTATCAATTCGTCCCCGCTGGACTCCACAACCACAGGTCCCTCTGTAGTATCTGGAGGGCAGTGCTGTACTTCATTGAGGAATTGATTATTCATTTTTATAAACATCATTTTTTCAACGTTGTGAGGAAGCAACCTCCTTCGCCGCTCACTGACCAGGTTCCCCGCTGCACTAAAAACTCTTTCCGAGTACACACTGGAGGGGGGACAACTCAGGTAAAATAGAGCCAGTTTGTACAGGGGCTTCCAAACTGCCTTTTTTTCCTGCCAGTAACAATATGGACTGTCTGACATGTCTACTTGGATGGTGTCAGCAAAGTAATCATCCACAATTTTTTCTATTGTGACAGCATCCAATGCAGCGAGAGTAGACATGTCTGCAATGGTTGGCAGGTCCTTCAGTCCGGACCAGATGTTATCAGCATCCCCGCCAGTGCCTCTTTTGGGAAAACTGAGCTTTTTCCTCGCAGCCATAGATGTGGAAGAAAATGAGGGTGGAGCTGTTGGCATGTCACGGTCCTCTTCAGAGGACAATCTCCTGACCAGCAGGTCTTTGCACCGCTGTAGACTTGTGTCCGCCGGAAACAGAGACACAACATACGCTTTAAACCGAGGATCGAGCACGGTGGCCAGAATGTATTCCTCTGACTTTAAAAGAGTGACCACCCTCGGATCCTGGCAAAGCGTACGAAGGGCTACATCCACAAGAGCTACATGCTTGGTGTAATCGCAATGGCTTACCAGCTCCTCCCTCACTTTCTCCAGCTGCTTCTGCAACAGCCTGATCAGGGGAATGACCTGACTCAAGCTGGCAGTGTCGGAACTGACTTCTCGTGTGGCAAGTTCAAATGGCTGCAGAACCTTGCACAACACGGAAATCAGTCTCCACTGCGCTTGACTGAGGCACATCCCCACTCCTTTGCCTATGTCGTAGGTGGCTGTGTAGGCCTGAATGGCCTTTTGCTGCTCCTCCATCCTCTGCAGCATATAGAGGGTGGAGTTCCAGCGCGTCACAACCTCTTGTTTGAGGTGATGGCAGGGCAGGTTCAAGCTTTTTTGATGTGCCTCTAGTCTGCGGTAGGCACTGGCTGAATGCCGAAAGTGTCCAGCAATTTTGCGGGCCACCGCAAGCATCTCCTGCACACCCCTGTCCCTCTTGAGGTAATGCTGCACCACCAAATTAATGGTGTGGGCAAAACATGGGACGTGCTGGAAATTGCCCATATTTAATGCCCGCACAATGTTACTGGCATTGTCTGACACCACAAATCCCCATGAGAGTCTAAGTGGGGTAAGCCACTGGGAGATAATTTCCCTCATTTTCTCTAATATGTTGTCAGCGTTGTGCCTCTTATTAAAGCCTGTAATGCACAATGTTGCCTGCCTTTGCATGAGCAGCCATTTTGTAGATGCTGCTACTGATGCAGCTGTTGCTGTTGCTGCGGAAGGGGATGCATCTACCCAGTGGGCTGTCACAGTCATATAGTCCTTCGTTTGCCCAGAACCACTTGTCCACATGTCCGTGGTTAAGTGGACAGTGGGTACAACCGCATTTTTAAGAGCACTGAGGACACTTGATCGTACTTCTCTGTACATTTTTGGTATCGCCTGCCTAGTGAAGTGGAATCTCGACGGGATTTGGTACCGGGGACACAATACCTCCATTAACCCTCTAAATCCCACTCCACTGATGGCGGACACCGGGCGCACGTCTAACACCAACATTGCAGTTACAGCCGCAGTTATACGCTTTGCAATAGGGTGACTACTATCGTATTTGGTGGTCATGGCAAACGACTGTTGGACGGTCAATTGTTTTGTGAAAGACTTAGCGGTCTTACGACTTCCCCTCTGGGAAGATGACCGACTAACAGCAGCAACAGCAGCAGTGGCAGTAGTAGGCGTACCGCTGCAGGATTCCTCGGATGAATCCCGTATTGAGGAGGACTCAGTCTGGCTGCTGACTTGGGCTGCAGGACTGAATCTGATGGAGATTGTGGAGGAAGTTGACGAGGAGGGTGTTGCTGGTGTGTATCCAACTGGACCACGGGATTTAGGTGTCCCTGTACCGATGAGGGTCCTAGCCCCAGTTCCTGAACTAACCACTGAACTATGAAGGTTATTCAGGTGACGTATAAGGGAGGATGTTCCTAGGTGGGCAAGATCCTTACCCCTGCTTATTTGAGCTTTACATAAGCTACATATTGCCATACATTGGTTGTCTGGATTTGGATAAAAATAACTCCAGACCGAAGAGGTGCATTTTTTGGTCTTCTGACCAGGCATGACGATGGGCTTTTTCATCCCATGGACATCAGCTGTTTCCCCCCCTGGTGCCTCATTTACAATAACCACATCACCATCCTCATCATCAAGTTCCTCCACAGCGCCAGCTACATCATCAATAGCCTCCTCCCGAGCCACCTCTTCCCGTACAGTGATGGGAAGGTCAGGCTTGACAACCACCAACACCCTTGGACTCGCCTTGGGGATTTGTGATAATTTCTCTTTAGAAGGCAGAGTTGTTTGCTGTTTTGTTGCTGACAGCATAACTCTCTTCAATTTTTTGTAGGGGGGGGAGGAGGAGGAGGGCTAAGATCCGTGGGTGAAGCTGAACCACTAGTCATGAACACGGGCCAGGGCCTAAGCCGTTCCTTGCCACTCCGTGTCGTAAATGGCATATTGGCAACTTTACGTTTCTCCTCAGATGATTTTAAGTTTCTCTTTTTGCTACTTTTTCTTAACTTGGGCTTTTTGGATTTTACATGCCCGGTACTACGAGATTGGGCATCGGGCTTGGAAGACGACGTTGATGGCATTTCATCGTCTATGTCATGACTAGTGGCAGCAGCTTCAGCATTAGGAGGAAGTGGGCCTTGATCTTTCCCTACTTTATCCTCCAAATTTTTGGTCTCCATTATATGTAGCACAAGATACTGCAGAATGTGTGAACTTGGTAATATTGCAGTACCAATGGACTTATAATGCTGGATTGGTTTTGCAAATTTGGTTATAATTATTATATATTTTTTTTTTTTTAAATTTTTTATTTTTTTTTACTTTTTTTTTATTTTTAAAAAACTTGGGAATAGTGGGGAAATAACTATGCCCTTAGAAGCACAGAGCACAGGACACAGCACCACTGGACTGAACAGGACACGGCACAGGACCCAGCAGCACTACGGAACTCAGCAGGACAGAGCACAGGACACAGCACCACTGGACTGATACTGCAGAATGTGTGAACTTGGTAATATTGCAGTACCAATGGACTTATACTGCTGGATTGGTTTTGCAAATTTGGTTATAATTATTATATATATTTTTTTTTAAAATTTTTTATTTTTTTTTACTTTTTTTTTATTTTTAAAAAACTTGGGAATAGTGGGGAAATAACTATGCCCTTAGAAGCACAGAGCACAGGACACAGCACCACTGGACTGAACAGGACACGGCACAGGACCCAGCAGCACTACGGAACTCAGCAGGACAGAGCACAGGACACAGCACCACTGGACTGATACTGCAGAATGTGTGAACTTGGTAATATTGCAGTACCAATGGACTTATAATGCTGGATTGGTTTTGCAAATTTGGTTATAATTATTATATATTTTTTTTTTTTTAAAAATTTTTATTTTTTTTTACTTTTTTTTTATTTTTTAAAAACTTGGGAATAATGGGGAAATAACTATGCCCTTAGAAGCACAGAGCACAGGACACAGCACCACTGGACTGAACAGGACACGGCACAGGACCCAGCAGCACTACGGAACTCAGCAGGACAGAGCACAGGACACAGCACCACTGGACTGATACTGCAGAATGTGTAAACTTTGTAATATTGCAGTACCACTGGACTTTTACTGCTGAATGTGTGAACTTGGTAATATTGCAGTACCAATGGGCTTATACTGCAGGATTGGTTGTGCAAATTTTGTGGTAATTAAAAAAAATTAAATTAGTTTTTGGTATTTTTAAAAAAAACTTTTTTTTATTTTTTTAAACACAGGGGAATATTGGGGAAATAACTATGCCCTTAGAAGCACAGAGCACAGGACACAGCACCACTGGACTGAACAGGACACAGCACAGGACCCAGCAGCACCACTGACCTCAGAAGGACAGAGCACAGCACACAGCACCACTGGACTGATACTGCAGAACACAGCACAGCACAGCACAGCACTAAACAGCACAGAACTAAACAGCACAGAACTAAACAGCACAGAACTAAACAGCACAGAGGACCACCTAACACACCCTCCCTCTACCCTGATCAATGCCCGAGTGAAGATGGCGGCGACTAGCGGGGAATTTATAGGATCCGAGTATCGCGAGATCCGACAACGGGGTTATGAGTCAGAGCCTCAGTTTCACTTTTGAATTTGGCGCCAATACCCGGATCTGTCTCGGATCCTCCTCGGATCCGCAACGTTCGGGTGGGCTCGGATTTCATAAATCCGAGTGCGCTCATCCCTAATGGGAAGTGGTGTAAAAAGTAGTGTATAAACTAGATCTTTAGTCTTGGTTGTAACTAGTGTAGAAAACAAACCCCAGCCCTGCTTGCAAACCCCCAGTCATTCTGATTCCAGGTGGAAAAAGTAAGCACAAGTTCAGGTTTCTGATGTGGAAAAGCAGAGCCCATGACTTTCCTGTCCAACTGAACTACTCTAACCTCCTTCCTAGCCCAACACATATGTAGTGCTGGAAGAAATATCATTGGTAGCCAGTGGAGTGAAGTTAACACATAATAGTTGTCTGAGCAATGTGACTAATTTGTCATGATAAATATAAATGTCCATGAACAAGTTCCTGTTTCAGCGTATCTGGACATTGTTTTGTAACTTGGTATAGCTCTGATACAGAAGATCATATTAACATTTGTATATTTTTCAAACCAATGACTAGTTCATAGTTGGTAAAAGTTTTCACTGTACTATATATAAATCTCTTCAGTATTGTCAAGGATGAAGGTGCACACGTCCTATCAGCTTGAAGTGGGCAAGGGACCCACAGTATACACACAAACATGGGGGGAGAAAGGAGTGGGCATGGTGAAAGTGTAAGTGCAGTCAATGAGGGGCATCTCTTAGTGGAGGTGGGTACGGGATCTGCTGTTTAATGGCCGTGCGCTACTTTCTACCTCTTTATTCCTACTTTTGTTCTGTTTGTAGGCTATCATTTCTCCCCTTCTGTGCTGCTTAATTACCACTCTTCATTACTTTACTCATTTACCTTGTACACTTCCTTTTCTGTAGTGCAGTGGGGCGACCATGATCTGACAGGTCTGTTCACGCGGACCTGCTAGTAGGGGCCGTGCACAGCAATAGGCTGCACGGCCCCTACATTCACACAGAGTGATAGAGATGTTCTGTGGCCGTCCCCTTCTTTTTTTGCAGGTGCCAGAAAAACCTTTGGCTACTGGAGGTAGTGATCAGAGCATGGGGGTGGTTTCTATACAACTGGAATCCGCCCCCCACTAAATGTGTCCCTGCAATGCTACCTAAAGCTCAACATGTCCAAAAAAGAGCTTATTATATTCCCTCCTGCCATAGTCACTATCTTCCCTCAAATCTCCCTCACTGTCAGTAACACCACAATGTTGCCAAGCCCACTGCCTTAGTGTCACACTTGACTCTGCCCTCTGCCACATCTGCACCACTTCCCTACACTGGCTCCTTGTGTTCTCCAGAATCCAATTCAAATTACCCGCACTTACCTACAAATCCCTCACCAACACCACCCCTTCATACATCTCAAAATACTCTCCCTCTCGCCCCCTTAGATCTACCTCTGACCTGCCCCTTCTCTCGTCTCTGGTAACCACCTCTCACTCCCACCTACAAGACTTTTCCTTTACTGCTTCCCGCTTATGGAATTTCCTACCACGCCTAATCAGGCTTTCCCACAGCCTTCAAATCTTTAGACATTCTCTGAAAACCCATCTCTTTTTTTAAGCTTACCTTATCCCTGATGATACTATTCACACTAATCCATCCTCACAGCTGTCCCAATCTCCACTCTAAGCCACACTCGCTCCTCTTGTTTCAGTTGTAGAATGTAAGCTCTCTAATGAGCAGGGTCCTCCATACCCGTTGTTTTCACGTCCACAATTATTTTGTCTACCTTGTATGTCCTTGTCTTATGTATGTACTGTTCTCCCTACTGTACAGCGCTGTGGTGCACTGTGGCACCCTACAAATCCTACGATCAACTTTTTAAAATATTAAGTTAAAAAAACTACTTTATACATGTTATTTGTTTTAAATATATTGTGCCTTATTTATTAAAGACCACATGTTTAACACGGTCCCTTTCAATTCTTATTGCAAAGATAAGGATTGAAAGATTGTGTGTATTTATTAAAAATCTGCAACAGGAACAGCGGTCACGAAAAACTGCTGTTCCTGTGAAGACCCCTCTCCTATCGTTCCTATGGTCAATATAGCAAAGTGACCACCTTTGTGATAGTGACCGCAAAGGGAGCAGTAAGATGAGGTGAGTGATCTGAAGATCTCTCTACCCCCATACAGCAGATCTGAAAATATACAGTAATGTATGCCAGCCTGTACTGTATGTGCTTGAGCTGGCGTATATTACAGTATGTGTATTTGCCTTTTCATCACTTGTTAAATTGTGGTAAATAGCTGTCCGCATAGACATCTATGGGGACTACTTTGTATTTAAAAAAAAAAATACAAAAAAGGCAAAGCAGCAGATATCTAATGTGATGCACTATTGATACATTTGCACGATACTCTGATTTGTGTCTGTACCCCAAAACCATCCGTTTTCGTTCAATTAAAATGAGGATTAATAAATAGGCCCCATTGTACCTGAAAGGCTGTTTTTATTGAATCTCACTTTTTCTTTTTCTTGTCTCAAGTGAGACTAAGAAAGCAGCACAGGGAGACCAGCCTAAAGTCTGCTAGAGGAGAATGGTGTCAGGTGAGGTGCAGCAGCAGATGGTGTCTAGCAGCAGGGAGGAGCCATGTGTTGGAGGAGCCAGTGTCAGTATTTGGTGATTGACAGCAGGGAAGAGGAGTGTGGCAGAGGTGGTTTCTGGAAGTGGGGAGGGGGAGTGCATCTGATAGCCAGAATGGGTGTGTGTGGCAGATAGGGTGTTTGACAGCAGGGAGGGGAGAACATGTAAATATAAGGGGGTGCACAGAAATGTAGCATCCTGGGAGGGAGAACATGTAGATAAAGGGTGGAGCCGGGCCAGTGGATGAACAGAAAAGGGGGAGGGGGCCTTCAGACAGTGGGGTCTTCTCTCATGTGCTAAACACATGTATACATTATCCCAATCTGAACAGTGAACTCATGGATACAGATGACCAAACTTTCACCAACCTCCACCCTAATTTTCACCTCTATTGTGAAAATAAAAGCTTCATGTTCATTTGGATTAGTTTGTCACTGCTTGTCCTGATATTAGTTACTGTGAGCATGTGACGTATATTACTTTATGTTGTTAGCAACTAATCAAGACCACCAGTGCATTCATTCTTCTATGGCAAACTAGTTACTTTTGCACACAGTGTTTGTATTTGTCTTTAAATACTACATTGAACAGAAATTCTTCTCCCTCTCGCTCCCTTTCTCTCCCTCTCTCTCCCACCTAACTTGGTACCTTCCTCCATAGTTCAGAGAGTGTATGCCTGTATTGTGCGCCAATTGGCTGAGTGTTATGTCACTCAGTCAATAGGAGAGGCTGGTGTGCAGTTCCTCCCTGAGCAGGTAATTCCCTTGTATTACAGAGAGGTGCAGACTGCTCTTCGACCTCTACTTCCTGGTAATGTTTGGGGGCCCTTGGCTGATCACATGGCAGCCGGATTACACTGTCTTGGCCCCGCCCCGTCCCGTACGGAAAGGCACTGACCTAATTGGTTTTAGAAACAATATTAAAAAGCCAATTACATTTAATTAATATAAGGTGATCCTTCTACACTTTGTTTAATGCTATAAGCTAGCCATGATGGTCTCTTATCCTCTCTTTAATGCATGATCTGCCAAGGAGAGAATAAATTGACCTTTATTATGTTCCTGCGTGTTTAATGCATGGTGCATGCTTGAATACAAATACAACTTCAATACATACTGACAGCAGGAGAGGGCTGGCAACATTTAGCCTGGGGGGCAAGACTCAACTCAGCAGCCTAAATGGAACATTTTAAAGGGAAAAAATGCAGGTAGACCAGTGACCCAGCCCAAGGTAGCCCACTATGGGACCGGCCTGGGGTCAGATGCCCCCCAGCCCAGCTTGCCACTGATTGACAGGATGTTGGTCCATAAATGATGCTTGTTCTATTTTTTGGTATATCTTCAATTTGATAAAGTTTCTTTCTATATTGTGGATGGGTATACTAGAGGCATATGGAATTTTGTTTTCACATTTCTTCCACCGTAACACAAGTCATTGGTGTTGTCCACTTTCGGACAATCCTCCTCTTTATATACTTATACAATTTGTGTGGGTGTAGTGGGCTTAATGCAGCAATGTTTTAGTTTCCATAGATGGACATTTTATCACAGAAAAGAAGATATATATTTAGTTTCTGTTCTGCTTATCCCAACATATAGAAAAATATACAGAAAAACTATGCTATAAACTATGCTTAAAACATTTTTTTATGCTAATCAGAAAGGTTTTTTTTTAAATTTTAAAAAAAAGTTACTAGCCCGCAGAGTTCTTATCAGCTTTATTTAATAGAACTGGATGTATTGGGTGCACCTGCACTGAGAGCTCCAGCAATTTGCGTCCAGCTGAGGAGTAATGGTGGGATTCCTGGGTATAGAGACCCCATGCATTTGCTAGAGAGGGTGTTAATGTAAATAGGGGGATTGTCCAACAGTGATCAGCTCCATTTATGAAGCACAGCTGTGGCTTATGTGGTACTTGTTTCACAATAGTGCATGTTACTAGATATGTATTACCGAACTTGTAATATGTGGAATTAGGTATGCAATATTCAACAGAAGCTTCTTTTGGAATTTAAACGTCACTGTAAGATGGTGGCACTCAGCGGCTAGGAAGGTTTGTGTTTTTTTTAGAGCAGTATTTTGAGGACAGCAATCTGCATGGTAGCAATTAAAATGATTGTTTGGTGTGTTTGTTTTAAGCTTTGCTATCTACTATTGGTTACCATTGCTTGTTACAACATTGAGCTTACACTCATTGCTGGATTCATTTAACAAGATTGGGAACTATACATGCCTTTCTTTTCTGGCTCAATCAGACTTGTTTACTTTTCTATATAAAACAACGTTGAACATTTTAAATAACAGTTCAGTGCAATGTATAATACATCTCTGGATTGAAATATCTTCTAGTGACATAATCAGTCGCTGGACACCATCAATGTCCACGATGGTTAAAAATAGACAGAGCTATAGTTTAGTACATGATGGCTCTAACTGTGAATATCCTAAAGGCCCACAATATTTACCCACCTTTAACCTCCTGAAGTCCGAGAGGGACTGGGAGACAGGCTGTTATTTGTGCAGTGATTGTGCAGAGTTCCTCTGGAGTGCTGTTACTCATTTCCTCACACAGGAAGGTAGAAATGCTGTTTGTTTTCCAGCATGGAATTGGCAGCTAAGAAATTGGTGTTACAAAATATTGCTCTACTTCTGATTGCGTATCAGACCCGTTGTTTAAAAAAAAGCCAATGTGACATTTTCTACATTCCAAGCTGGAGATGTAAGAGCCCCACAGGTGGCATTTAAGATGTTGTAGTGACAGGACACCAACAATAAATGTGCGCCCTATGGGTATGACGCAACAAACATGCTTCCCATTATTTCTCATGGCCAAAGGGAGACACTAAGGATTACAATGAATGAATACCATTAACTGTTGGCGCTGCATTGCAGAATGCATGTATAAACGCTATGGTTGTACACCGTGCTTGAAGTGGGGGCGGTATGTGTGGTATGATATACCTGGGCTTCCTCTTCTCACTCATCTCACTGTTTGTAGCTCGTTTCCTGCTCTGTTCAGGTAAAAGATTGCGTCTTTGGGAAGCGGGGGTCGGGACATCCAGGGGCTTTGGGAACTGCAGGAAGAGCTTACATCATGGGTGGTGGGTGTGAGAGCCAGAATTAATGTGCTCATCACTGGTGGCGGGGTGATGCTCTAACGGGCAACGGTGTAAAGATGGCGACAGCAGCAATTATTAGTTTATCTGGATCACTTCATGGTGATCACTGTGAGGAAGTGGATGGATCCGGAAAGCCTTATTCTGAAAGACTAGAGGGTATATTTACTTAACTGCGGGTTTGAAAAAGTGGTGGTGATGTTTATAGCAACCAATCAGATTCTAGCTGTCATTTTGTAGAGTGCACTAAATAAATGACAGCTAGAATCTGATTGGTTGCTATAGGCAACATCTCCACTTTTTCATACCCGCAGTTTAGTAAATCTAGCCCTAGATCTTGTTAATGATACCATGGGACATGAACGTTTATGTATACTAGTTGTAATTTGACTACTAAACATGAAAAGATTTGGTACAGATAGAGAATTTATCCTTTTGTTACAAGGGAACTACAGGAGGTGGATCTCTGTTAGATACTATGCGCCGGACACACGCCTAGCCACTATTGTTGTGATATTCTGATATTGCAGGTCTAAACACCTATTTTGAAATAATTTGGCCATGGGGCTTATATAGATATAAATATAGATATATAAGCCCCATGGCCAAATTATTTAAAAATAGGTGTTTAGACCTGCAATATCAGAATATCAGCGGTTCGGTGTATGTATGTATGTATATGTATATATATATATATATATATATATATATATATATATATATATATATATATATATATATATATATATATATATATTTAATATTTTGTTGTGTGTTTGATTTTATGACACTGTTATTGCTCCTGCGTGGGTATAGTTTTAGTATATTATTGTTTAGTTTTAATAAGATATATAGTATAAAAAAATAGATAAAAAAAAGACTGAGCAGGATACAAAAAAAGTGTTTCTGTTACTACATCCATAGCCAGTCGTTGTCCTGTAGCTGTCAGCGTGGGACAGAGCAGGGGGGGAATCTGTAAATTGAGTACTGACATTTAACAGATTTGTGTATAACATACACCTCCTGTATATTTAGGATGCACCTCATTTCTTTGCTCTCCTGCTTGAGAATTGTACATGACTGGTTGGAGTCTTGGGGTAGCTAAGGATTTGACTGCAAGGCCATCAGGAGCCAGTGGCGGAACTACCATTGGTGCAGCAGGTACTGTGCACTGGGGCCTTGGAGATAATGGGGCCTTCTTCACTGTGAACTGTGGGCCCAGGTTCCCTCTTACCCGCTTCCCTTCACCGGGGCCCACAGCTCGCTAGTTCTGCCTCTGTGTACCTGTAGGGCATACACATCTATACTCACCATGGGGAAAGATGTTTTGTTATTATCCAGACTCTGGACTAATGTATCCTATAGTTTTGTGTTTAATGATGTTTGTATTTTGAGAAAAACACAATGTATAATTTTCTATTATTTTTTCGCTATGAAATTAAGTTACTCCAGTGGATGACATTTCTCAACAAATATCTGTTTACCATTCTGGATTATTTCTTTTTAATGGCTTTGCTGGAGATAAAGTGTGTGAGTGCATAGTCTCTAGGTTACTGTTGGACGTGTTTCTAGTACACATTGCCTTCACATCTTAGATTAGACCCCCAGAATGAAGTGTTCACACTGCTCAGACTGTCATAGCAGCAACATTTAACTATTCCAGAAATATTCCTTATTCCTATTATCCAACTGTAAAGTTAATTCATTCTGTGGACCAATTTGTAAGTATATTGTGCCACAAACGGTACCCCCCCCCTCCCCCCCAATCAGGAAGAAGCCACAAACAAAACTAAGGAACGGAAAGTGATGCATGGAAGACGTAAGGGAGCGGTAAAGAAACAAAAGGAGACATTACAGAAGGTTGAAGGAACACAAGACGTATGAGAGAAAATGTAAGAACACAAAGGAGACATGAGATGTAGGGGGACACAGGAGACATTAAGAAAAGGTGAAGTAGCCCAGGAGAGTAGTTGGACCTAGGACAATTAGCCTTTAGTCATGTAATATGTTTTTATACTATAATATATAGTGTTAAAAAGCATCTAATATTAATGTCATTCTACCAAAATCTATAGTTCTCCCAGGTCCCCGGCCATCCTATTCTGATTTCCCTATCGCCACTTCTAAATTCCCACTTCAACCACTGATTTAACAAGGTCATAGGTTACATGCCCTGGACTGGTTTGCATCTGTTAAACAATTGTTAAATACACTTTTATTTAGCAAAAACTCTGCACACCCTGACTTATCAATTTATTAATAAAGAAGTAATGTATTCAAAGGAGAAATGATCCACATTTGTAATCGAAAGTAAAAATAATGTTTTTGTAATCCACTGGAAATAGACTGCAACTATGCAGTCCTCTCCTGCCACCACCGAAAGAGAGAAGAATCAATGACCCAGGAGTGTCAATAAACACTCGGCCAATCACACCCTAGCTAGGGCAGGGAACGCTTTAGAGCAGTTATAAGCCCTCCTTTGCTTGGTCTCCATCTTGGCCAAGGTCCAAAAGTGACGCCAGATTTGCATGCACTTTAGAACTGCACTTATCTTAAAATTTAAGATTCATTAAAGAACAAAGCTAAAGTATTTTAAAAAACAAATGCAAAGAAATAAAAGACAAAAACCTTTTATTTGAAAAGATGTTGATAGCAATTGGTGGACAGAAGCTATACTTGTACCACTGCCGTTCTTGATAAAGAGGCACACTGCAGATGCTAGTGCTGGTCCTTACCAGCCTGGAAATGTGATAAATAGGGAAAAGCCCAAAATCCTTCCATGTTTGCTGGTTTTAGGGCTTATCTCCATTTGATAAATAGACCCTAAGACTGTTGGAAATAAAGCTGTAAATAGTGAGATAGTAGATCACCAGCTTCAATATGCTTTGAGCAAGCTGTCTTTAAAAAAAATATATACTTCAATTACGTTTTTTAAAGGTTTGAAGCACATATTAAAATATTTATTTTTGCATTACTTAAGAATTTATTGTGTAGTGTTAACATTACATTCCCTTGTCTTATTAATTTTGTTTGTAACTTTTGGAACATTTTTAGGTAAAAAAAATTTCTTGTTTTTTATGAAACGTTTTAGAGTACTTCCATTCTATTAATGCATCCATTGTTATAGCTACGTATCAGAAGTTTAAGCCAGCACTGTGATGCCAGCATTGTCTTATTAGTAAGTGCATGCTGGCTATGACATTCATGCTTTTATTTGCAAGCAGCAATTATCCACTTATTTTGGTATTGAGTTTTAGTTAAGAGAAAAGCAGTATATGCTAATTATATAATAAAGAAATGAGTAACAGGGCAAAATCGTTTAGACCGCGCAAGAATAAATGAATAAAGCTGGAAGAATCTAAACAGTATTTCATTTTCAAAACTGAATAAAAGATAACTACTGTTATTACTACAATCAATTAGCTTTGACTCAGTGCCACTTGCGGCTTGAATATAAAGGGATATTCACCTTTATCCTACTTGTCAAAATTTAAGTTTTGGAATAATGATACACTAACTGAAAAGGTGGCATTGTGACGGGGCCGTGCCTGTTACCTCTGAAGATCCGGGTGCTATCTAACCCACCTCCCCTGTCCCTGAAATTGACCCTGGATTTTCAATGCACAACAGTGAGAGGTGCATGCGGCTAACATACCTCCCAACATCCCCAGTAGTCATTACAGCTTTCGGGATGGTGGGACAATCCCCAGAATCACAACGGCCTGAGATTATTTGCTTTTTTTTTACCATTTTTTTTTTATTAATATTTATATTCTGTATAACTGAGTGTAATCAGACTTTACATGTTACATTATTTGTAAAAAAAAATTATATATATATATAAGTATTTAATTGATTAAAGTGACTTAATAATGTGATTCTCCTTTCTTGTATTTGCTTTTGGTTGATTAAACTTTACCAAGTGTGCAGACATCCTGCTGACCCACAGATGGGTCTTCAAGGTGATCAGCGGTATTGTTAATTTACAAACAGGTCTCTAAGTGGGATTAGTAGTCAAGGGGATGTGTGGTCTGAAACACCGGACACTCGCCAGTTTAGAGATGAGTTTTGAATATTTTATTAAATGGTTTGTGAGGGATGGGTGAGTGTAGATATGCTTCTCCAGATTACCTTCTGTCCTATGCAATTTCTCAAAGAAATCAGTGGACTACGCAGTATCTCTTAAACTGTAACAACTACTCAAGCAAAATCTCATGTTTTTTTTTATTCTTTATTTTCCTTTTGTATATAAATAGCATTTGGCAGAGGGGTGCAATTTACAAAAGTACACCAATAATTCAAATTGATCAAATATTGCATATGCAGCTGGGGATGAATAAGCCATACATTTTTAACTCTGTCTGTTTTGAGCTAAAGAAAGAAGCCTCCTATCCTCAATACCTATCATATGCATACATACACTCTGTGTGTAGTGTATCATCATGCTCATCAGTTATTTATAAAGCGCCACTAATTCCGCAGCGCTGTACAGAGAACTCATTCACATCAGCCCTGCCCCATTGGAGCTTAGTCTAATTTCCCTAACACACACACACACACAGACCGAGAGAGAGGCTAAGGTAAATTTTGATAGCAGCCAATTAATCTACCAGTATGTTCTTGGAGTGTGGGAGGAAACCAGAGCACCCGGATTAAACCCACGCAAACACAGGGAGAACATACAAACTCCACACAGATAAGGCCATGGTCGGGAATTGAACTCATGACCCCAGTGCTGTGAGGCAGAAGTGCTAACCGCAAGGCCACCGTACTGCCCCGTGTAGTGTAGTGTAATGTGTTGCTCTGTGGGTCAGGGGTATCGTAAAGAAGGGAGGAGGCATATAAATATATAAATTAGCTTCTGTAACTTCTGGAAGTATAAAAGTTGTCTAATATAGAGTGGAAGGTGGGATGAAGAAAAGTGTGTGGGTCTAATATAGGACCAGATAAGATTAAGGTCAAATTAAGCTACCTGGTAAGAATCTTCCATAACATGGGTTTTGGTTTCTAAAAATGTATTGAACTTATGGACTCCATTATTTGCCAGGCTAGTGATGTGTCCTATGGAGGCGATGAACCAAATGTTATCAACTATGGTCTCTGTCCTTATTACTTTTGCAATTCCTGTGAAATTTGTATAATCCCCAGGTTGTCTGATGAGGAGATTTAAGTTCCACACTTGGTGTTTGGAGGGAGGGTACAGACTGGAAACTGACTGAGTAGAGTAACCCTATAACTTTGTGGAAAAGAGAGACCAGGCCCTGCTTCTGGTGTGGGTTTAGCCAAAACTGGCTTTTTAATCCTGGATTTTACCCACCCTCAAATAAATGTATTGTAATATGGATGTAGGGCTTTTAACGTTTGATTTCATGGGGAGAGCTTGAATAAAGATAGGTCATTCTAATCTTTGGAGATTTTTACCCCCAAGTATATAATCAATTCAGGTCTCAAATGGAAAACAATAAGTTTCATAGCACTTCTTTATATATTCAGACAAGTGTAAGGACTGTACTTCAGACTTGATTTTATACTTTATAACCTGACAGAGCGTCATATGTGTTTAAGTTTCATTAAATTGGGAGGTAAAGGTTTTGTAAGTAAGAGGGGGACATCACCCGCAAAGAGTTACATTTTATAGTATCTGCTTCTTAAACTAATTTGCCCTCATTGTGCAATGTGTCCTTTTCTGTCCCAAACCTCCACCAGGCTGTGTAGTTTTGATATCATGAGAAGCGAAAAACAGCTTAGTAATCATATAGATACTCTCTCTGGTCATGAATGCCTATGGTGCTATGAGCATCTCTCTAATCAGAGAAACACTCATAGCCCTGCATCAGTCAACCTCCATACAGTGATGCGGAGCTTCTGGGTGGAATATCCTGGGGCAACTCGCTACCAGGCCCCTCCTGAACGTGAGCAATTGTTTAAGTATCTTGGGACACCTATTCTTCTGCCGCCCATTTTCTATTGCGACTGCTGCAATCTCTGTTACACCACTGCATTCTGCACATCTTACTAGTCTTAACAAAGCCCATTCAAAGCTCTCAATAAATGAAAGAATGGACTTGTTGACTGAGACACAAATATCCTTATTCTGGCACTCTAGGCGTCATGTGCACACTGGACTTTTGTGCAGCTATTAACAATTAGTCACTTTCACCACAGGCAACAGAAATGAGTGTGATCCCTTCCTAAACAGCTCATAAACTGTACCAATCATTATCAACACAAAATATTAAAAGTACAATGCAGCTACCAAATGTGTGCAGTCCTGCATACTGTGTTCAAGCAGTGAGTTAAAAACTTGCTTACAATTTATTTCATTCTTGTATCTGCTACATAAACCACACTGACAATACCTGAATATTTGGTGTTTGACACATGGGCAAGTGCTTTTATCGAGCATTCTAACATTGTTTTCAGACACAATTTTAGAACTACATTATCTTTTGCCCAATAATTCCAAAAGCAAAGTCGCCAATCACTCTTTTCCCTGCAACCAATTCTACTTAAAACAGATAAAGAGGTTTCCTTTTTAACAAACTCATTCTATGAAGCAGCATATGGTGTCAGCAGACTTTGGAGACTCTTCTCCTGCCAACAGGAGATCTTAAAAAAAAAAAAAAGAAAAAAAAGTGTTAGTATTATAATCCTTTGTACTACAATAGAGGCTCCCTTACGTTTAAATCACAGGTTTTGCTATACTATGCGAATGCAGTCCAGGTACAGAACACAGCTACCACAATTGCAAGTAAAACCTCTCGGCTTAGTACACTGTAAGTTGTAAGGGATATAATAGGTACACATGTATGTGATTTGTGGGAAAAGGTTAAAAAAAAAAATAAAAAAATTATCTGCTGCTTAAGAGACATGTTTAGCTGTGTTTAACTACCTGTGTGATTTTGTCTCCCATGATGCTTGGTTTCAGGAGTACAGTGATCATTCTGGATTTCAATGTAAGTTTCTGCTACTAAGAACCAGCAAACCGATCACAAAAACTTAAGTTCTTAAGAACCACAAAGGGTCCACTTTCAGAATTTATTGAAATTAGCAAAGACATTTTATACTATTATTATGTCCTGTCAAATGTATCCAATCCCAAAATTGTATTTTTCGCAATCAGTCTGTCACTTACACGACTTGACCATTTTTCTTTTCTTTCAAAATTAGTTTGAATTGATAGAGTGCAAAAATAATCGAGACTTGCAAAGCGCATTCAAATGTTAATTTAGAATTTCTTCAAGCACTACATTAATGTCTCTGATGGTGCCATTCCCTTTCACACCTCTGGAGGTGATTGAAATGCAGGCCTTTAAAGTGAAGCCTGATAACCAGCGTATGGCAACTCCAATTAGCTTCACTTTGCCCTGAAGTGCATCACAAACAGTAACAAGGTCTCCTAGGACCACTAGTTTTGCAAGCTCCATAGTCATTTTTCCTCATTAGTTCCTTTCAATTGCCACTAATGCCATGTACCAAACATCTGAGTGATAGACAACAAAAAGCATGAAGACGAAGGAAAAAAAAAACTTTGCCTGTTCTACATACAATTATTTTCCATGATTCAAGTCTCTCTTGAATTTGTTTGATAGTTTAGAAGCTGACATTTCTTTATTCTATTAACCTTTCCACCTTGTGGAAGTCATAGAACTTTTTAGTGTGATGCTCTAGTGGGGTTTTTTGTTTTGTTTTCTAGCAAGACATATAGGGCCTGAGTCATTAAGGAGAGCAAGGCAAAAAAAAGGGAGTGAGTTTGATCCTGAATAAGCCATGTTACAATGCAAGGGGTGCAGATTAGTTTTTGGGTTTTTCTTTGCACATAAAGAAAATACTAACTTTTTTGTCATGTAGCACACAAATATTTGATAACTTTATTTTTACACTGAAATTTAAAGTTGATCTAGGACATGCCTTACCCTAATTATAAATATGCCCTCACATTTTAAATTTACCTCCCCCACCAATGCAACATGGTTTTGCCCAGGTGCAAAGTTTTTCATTTCTTTTGGCTTTGCTTTCCTTAATGACTCAGGCCCATAAAGTTCATATATAAAGTGTAGAATAAACGTAGTTTATTTTGCTATATGTTTTCAATGTTTGAACAGTGACAGATGAATTTTGGCTAACATGTTCACTAAAAGGCACACTACTCATCATAATAATGTATCAATGATGGATATATTAGTATTTTTATATAGGGATCTTATATAACCAAATAGAGCACTAGCCATTCTTGTTGGGTGCTGTGCTTAAAAACCTGTAAATTCCACTTATTTGCTCATGTAGTTACTATTGACTACGGGAGTAAACCTATTGTTGTTTTGTGATGCCAGGGAAAAATACCTCGTAATAATATACACAATACTTCTTTGTGTGCACATTTTGTGTATTTGTAGCTCACAAGCAGGAGCAACAAGGAGTCCCTTGTGGGTCCAGTATTAGTGAGTATGTTGGGGGTGGCCCCATCTCAACTGGGTTGGGAGTTGGGGAAAGTGAAACCTGATTAAGAGATATATTCTAAACTGTGACAATAATAAAATCTTCAGGGTTGTCGTTTCAGTTGTTTCAGCACTGTAAATATTGAATATTCTTCATCTTGAATTTAGTTTCCTTAGATGACCTTAGTCTCTAATGGACACAAGCACAGGCAAAATCCCACGACACTGAACTAGTAAAAGAGCTGGTATTGTACTTGTACATAAAATGCAGAATGATCAGTTACACACATTTGCAAATATATGATAAGCCCACCGCCCCGTCAAGGCCCTTCTGCTACTAGGGTCATACATTTATGTGTTTTTAAATTGAGATCTAATTACCAAGAGGTGCCCCAGGAACCTCCAAATAGCAGTAGAGGACCAACATAGCTTTCTTCTACTGATTACAAACATGCCTCTCAAACAACAATACAGAAATGGAAGTTGCTCAGTCTATTTATAGGTTCACAGCCGGTGCTTGAAAGGGTGACGTTATCCAGAAAGGAAACAAGCACAGTCTCCAATGAACCGTCAGGTATTGTGGTGTGATGCACAATGTTACACTATAATGTTATGCTGGATCTTACATACTCCCTTACTTAAAGTCGTCTGTCAGCTTTTCCTGATTGTTCCAGCTTTGTTGCGTTTCTGGAAACTTATAATCTCCATATTTTACCACATTCTGGCGATTTTAGTTTATGCATACCATACCTCCCAACAAACTTGATTTAGGTGGGATAGTCCCGATTTGAGGGACAGCTTTGCCTGATCGGTGGGAAAATTGGTGGAGATTCTGTCCCAGCTGATTTGCATTGCTGGGCAGCGGTGAATGGGTGCCAAGGACATGTCAGTGGAGGGGTTTAGAGCGGAGAAGAGAACAGGGCAGTCTAGTGCTTCAAAAGCACTAGGCATGCCCCTGGGGTTGTTTCCACGTCGACATCAAACATGGTCACCTAACGAGTGTGCCGTGGCCACGTCCCTGTCCCACTAATAGACCAACATTGGCAAGTATGTTTAAACTATGCATTATAGGGCGAATAGGTTCTCTGCACTTTTCCAATAAAGATATCTAATCATTTTAGTTGAACTATCAAGATGGAACCATATTATGATAATAAGGGCCAGCATTTTCTTATCAGATTTAGAACAATATGCATATATCAGATATAGACTGACAAGTGTTTGATATTAAATTATGGGGGGAAGGGCATCCAATTGAGTGAAATTCTCATCAGAGTATTTAAATATTAGCCAATCGAACCCTAGTGAACCCGGCATATTTTTCTTGGGAAGTGGGCATGTCTGATTTTCACTGACTGGTATCATGGCTTTGCAGCATTACCTAGATGCTTCAGAAGGTTCTATTTGTTTTGTTAGCTAAGATGGGAATTACAGTATGTAAGATAAGAGAAGCCTAGCGATTGGGTCTTCTGGCACTGTGGAACCACTAATCATTGTGGAAATCCGGAAGACCTGTTGCCAAAAGGGGGCAATCCAAGTACAGTTCCTTCAAATGTGAAATGGAGTCCCTATCACCTGCTTGAGTTGCAACTGAAGCAGGTGATATGGTCGGGGAAATCGTATTGAGAAAGTTAGGGCATCTGGTATGGATTTTAAACTGCATTTCTTTAATGGAGAGGCTAGAGGAACAAATGCCAGTCATCTCCAAGCTCTTTACCCAGTGTAAAGTTAGCAAGGGGAATATTTAGGTTTGTGAAGCAAGGGTGAATTTAGGCAAAGAAGTTTATGAGGACTCGAGTATAATTTGATACATTTGGAAAATACAATGTTTAGGGTTTTGGGGGCAATACAAAAGCCCTCAAAAGGGGTGATTTCCATATTGAGTGTAGTACCGGCTTCGTTCCTGTAAATGTTTTATTTGTAAGTATGTCCACTGTTCTTTAATTGGGTGGGAGAGAAACTCCTATAGTACCAGCTTGCCTCCGTTTGTGTTTGGGTCTACATTTTTACCTGTTATTCTGTTTCCAGATGTTCAGTTGATATTAATAGAGCAGCAGAAAAAAGGATGTACTAGAAGAGGGTGCAATGACTGCACAATGAATAATTACATTATAATCACTGTGTGCCTCTTGCAATGCTTCACCAACCACAGTGGTAGTACAAATACCGCCGTCTTCCTCCTTTTTGCTAGCGTCATTTTTTTTATGTACTCATTCTTTAAAGAGAAAATAAAAATATATTTATATATATATATATATATATATATATATATATATATATATATATATATATATATATATATATACATACATTAGCAGCAGCTATTTATATAGCACCACTAAATCTGCAGCACTGTGCAGAGAACTCACATAAGTCCCCCTCATCCATTGGGATGTACAGTATAAATTCCCTAACATACACAGATCGAGAGAGACAAAGGGTCAATTTGATAGCAGCCATTTAAACTACCTGTATGTTTTGGGAGTGGAAAACGAAGCACCTATATATTTCTATCTTGAACTGTAAGCCCACGTCTGTGTTTCCAGTTCCAGTGCGCTTTGAGAGCCGTCTCACACATGCGCTGAAGGCACCCTCCACTAGCCTGGCAAGCGGTAAGGGACCTCTTACCGCTGCCAGACAGTATCGCTGGGGAGCAGAGAATAACTCGGCTGCCCCGATGACATTTGTTTGTTAAATTGCTCTATAAAAGATTTTGTATTACTGTGGTACGCAGCGCTAGAAAATCATGTTATTGGAGAGGAGTCTTGGTATATAGACCTCTAATTTGTATGAATTGCAGCAGCTGTACAATGTTACAGTCTAACACTTAGACAGAGATGATGAGTCTGACCAGCTACTTGTAAGTACTACTAACCACAGACACCTCTTTGTTTTTGAAAGCCAATTACTAAATACAGCAGCGTAGTGCAGAGCAACTATCACTATGTTCTGTTAACGTATTGTGCACTGCTGTCTAGTGTGCAAAAATTATGATTCTTCTGGTACAAAGAAATAATTAAAAGATAAATTCCCATTCCCGGTTACAGGACTTTTTTCAGGCTGCACCTACTCTATGGAATTCTCTCCATCGCACAGTAAGACTCTCCTCTGGTCTACAGTTCTCTGAAAACCCACCTCTTCAGACAAGCTTATAATATTCCTCAGCCACCCTCTTAACCTCACTACCTTTAGCCTGTTACCGCCTGTTACACAATTTTCACACAAGGCAACTACCCCCTGACCAACATTGTTGTGTGATGGGATCATTTAGCTTATGAGTCACTTTTACCTTTGCAGTCTGGCTGTGCCAAAATGCAAAATGTAGACTTAACCTCATGTGTCAATCTCCCATTGTCCCATAGATTGTAAGCTTGGTAACAGGGCCTTCTCACCTCTTTGTCTGTTTTACCCAGTTTGTTTATTATGTTTGTCCCCAATTGTAAAGCGCTGCGGAATATGTTGGCGCTATATAAATAAATGATGATGATGATAAATTGTATGAATTTTAGCTCCTGCATTTAATACTCCTGCTCCATTTTGACTATTCAGTGGAATTGTGAAACAAAAGTTGAACACTAAGATTGTGTCACCAGAACAGGCCTGGTCTGCTGTGAACATCAACTCGTCCAACATTTTGGTGCGACTTATCTCTAGTTGAAATTATATTTGGTGGGCAAGCTAGAGAATTTCTTCTACTCTGTGCTACTTTATGTTGATTGTTTTACATACTTGGAGAAGTATGCTTATATCTACAGCAAACAGTCAGCAAATCAACATGTATTAGTCTTTAAATAGTAACTCTAATATCTGATTGTATTTGATTGCAACACATTTGTGCTATTTACTCTCTCAGGAGTTTAGAGCTACCAGTTGAGTTTAGGTTTGTTTTGTTGGCATCATTGCAGCATAAAACTGAATGTTGCCGTAGAACAGCCTACACAACACACTGATTTTTCATATCTGCCCTTTTATTTAGAGCATTTCTGTAATAAATGTGTACAGTACTATAAAGCAGTTTGTCGTTCCAGGTTTTTGTGGGGGTTGGCTGTGCGTATGTTATAAATATGCCTTTTTGCCCATATGCCGTTATAAAAAAAGCCTACCTTTATTACTCAATAGGTTTTTATTAAGTTTTTAGTAAAAGAATATGTAACAAACATAGCAGTTACCACAGAGTACAGTGCATAATGTAGATCCAATAAATCAGTCAGAACTGCACATAAACCATCAAAAAAGTAACAAAACACAATAACACAGGAAACATTCAAGTAAAAGCCTACCTTTATTGAGTATATATTTTAAAGCTCCGGTTCATCTTATATATTACGGTATATAATATATAGGTTTAAATTTATGCCTTTTATAATTGTCTCAGATTTTATTTCTGCTCTATTTTTGTTGGAGTTCATTTCATAACTATTCATGTAAATTTTAAGTATTTTGTAGTAACCTTTTTGTTTGAAAATAAAGGTCGCACAATCTCACTCCCCGACTCATCGTATCTATTTCTTCAAACCTGCAATTCTGCATAAAGAGCTGCCCCACATAGCACATTACCATTACCACGTTGCCAGTCCTCAAAGCTATGGGAAGACCCTTTGAAGTGGCACCTTCAGTGTTAGTCACAACCTGGGCACATTGATGTTCCACTAGGACAACACACGAATTCTAAATTCATGCTGTTAGTGAACTTTGCTATGAGCAGGAGTCACTTAAAAGTATGTAAATGTGATGTCTGGTAGCGAGAAAGTAGAGCTGAGAACCTAAGGTCTCGTCCTTCAAAAGCCTCCTCTTTCCTTGGCTTCTTTTTGACGTCTATAACATTTCATTCTGATGGCAGAGAGAAACGATACCAGGAGGAAAATGTATCAATCAATCAAGCTGTTTTACAGAGTGTTATGAAAAGGTTTTGGTAATTTGACAGCAGCAGGACGAGTGTTACAGTTAAATTAGGTTTAAAAAATTAACTTTGAGAAAGTCTACTGCTATGGAAAAACTGATGTTTAAATATAGCTCATGTTTTTAACTTTTTTTTTTTTTTTTTGCAAACCCCCCTCCGCCCTCATTTCGAAAAAATTTTACTTTATTTTGTACTTTATGATCACTCTGGTCATATCTAAAATATGGTGAACATTACAAGTGGAGGAACAAAAAATTATAATATATATGATTACCATAGTTTTAACCTTCTGCTTGTTTCTTAAGATAGGTACACACTACACAAAATTTCTCCCGATGTGGTATATTTACCAATGATTAAAAGTCCCGATCATCATGCCGATTCATGCATGTACACTTACACAATTTATCTTCAGATCTGTGCTTTTCATTGGTCATAATAATCTTCTGAAACGATTGTGACTAAACACTATGGAGATCTGCCTACACTGGTGAGTGCATACACACTGCAGAATTATCCCAACATCATTCTATCGTTTATAATATTAGTCCAGTTACAGAATCAAATAAAACGATATAATGTGCTTTGGTACATCAAGACATGACCGTAGGAGCATACACACTAATGCAATATCGGACCTAAAAGATCTTTATTGTGTGATTGGTACAATTGTTGTTTTCACAGGTTTTTTTTGTGCTTAATTGTTTTCACCCTTTTTATTGCTCAAAAATATTAATGGTGATGTCATTGTTTTGTTGTAAAATAAGAATGAATAAGTGCAGTGGATGCAAAACCCAGCGGTGGGGTGGAGAGGTCTAAGTGTATTGTCCTCGGTATGTTTTGTGTTTAATTTTCTCCAGGCTGTATCTAGGGATTACTTTAGCACTATCATGTACCCTGGGCAGACATGGTGACATTGACATCTGAGCCCTCAGCATGCTACAAGGACTATATTGCAGCTATATCTGCAAATAAAGTGTGCCATGTTTCATATGGTAGCAATACAAGGCAAAACACACTTTCTTTACCTTTGGTCTAGTACATGTTATTCAGAGCTACTAACATGCTTGGCTTCACTTTAAGGTTATGGGTATATTTAGATATTGATCTAGGGATTGAGCATCTTTTAGTGTTAGGAACCTTATTAACAGTTCCTATAAAAAGTGGATTCAAGCAATGCTAGCTAAAAGCATAGACAAAACCTTCCAGTTTTTCAAAACACTTGAAAATTGTTTTTGAAATGTGTTTATATTGTGCTAAAGAACGATCCTAAAGATATCCTGCCGTGTTCTGTGTGGTCAAATGCAGGTCAAGCACATCCTAACAAACGCGTGGAAGCACTAAACAACCGTCTCCATAGTATTTTTAATATGCATTTAACATTTTTGTAAACGCTGCAGGCAAGATGAAATCTATATGTTGTTTTTCATTGTTCAATATGCTTTAAAAATGTTTTCAACGTTTCATAATAACACCTGTAGGTACTAGCCCTTAAGGATAAAGAAGAGCAGATACCTGAGTATCAAAGTAATAACTAAACAAAATGTTGCATAAAAATCAAATCCGCATAAGTAACTAATACCCCATTCATACTGCACCAAAATCCCGGGTTTTTGCCAGGGCGAGTTCAAACGACCCAGGTCTTGGTGCAGTATGAATGGTACAAGTCAAAAATCCCGGGTCTAAAAACCCGGGTCTTCAACCCGGGATTTATCGAGGGGTAATTCCCGGGTCGGACCCGGATTGCCTGCACTATGAATGGTGCAACCCGGGTTTTTCAACCTGGGTTGCACAGAAAACAAGCTGATTGGCTGTCTGCCTATCTCTGGAGGATGATGTCATCGGTGGGAGCCCGTGGAAGATTTGAGAAGGAGTTTAGGAGAAATGGTGGAGTGCAGATCAAGCTGAAGCAGAATCGGAGTTTGTTGGAGAATGACGGCCATGATGAAAAGTAATGTGGTAAACAATCACCACCCACTTTTGCATCATCTTTATGCGTCAAAAAACCAGTCACCTTTCAATGACATCACCATTTTTCAGCCAATGAAAACTGCTCTGGTGATGACTCCCACAAATTGCCAGGGCACAGACTTGTACAGTATGAATGGGGTCAACCCGGGAAATTCCCGGGTCCGAGGTGCAGTATGAATGGTGTTTCTGAGCTGGGACGCTCCGAGCCCCGGCAAAAACCCGGCTTTAAAAACCCGGGATATTGCCGGGGCGGCAGTATGAAAGCGGTATTAACTACTTTTTGCTGATCATCATCATCATCTATTTATACATGATGATGATCACAGCTTCACCTTGACACTTGGCTGCAGAATGCCTAAGGCCCGGGACCCACTGTCCTTGCAGTAGCATTTATAATGAATGCATGTCAAATGGAAAAACTTTGTTAGAAGTGCTAGTAATAAAGAGTACTTGGAACTCTCGGGAGGCTTCCACAATGCGGCTCAAGAATGTGAATTGTACTGTAACTAGAAAATACTGGTAGCAGCAGTAGGGAGTATGGTAACACTAGAAACAATGGTTCCTATTGTCAAACTCATTTACATATGTTCTGATTAAAAACACAAATAATCGCAGTAAAAGTAGCAGTAATTAACGCCGGTAGGTATAAGGCTTAAACATGCTTTAAGACAACTTACCCATAGGAAAATGCAATAGATCCTGTCAATCATGACTGAAAGACTAAAATTGAATGGTTGTCATGAACGTTTTCTGCATATTAAAAAAAAGATAACTTTATAGCAGATTAATTTTCATTTACAGAGGCGGGTGGCAACTGGTAGCTATAACACACATTTTTACATATGTGTAAAGCGCACACAGCTCACGTGGTGTATAATGCACAGATAATCTTATTTTCCCCATTTTCAGTGATCTGTGACAGTGATATTTAATCCTGGTGACACATAGGGGCTTATTTAATAATATGGTGCAGTGATGTGCTGTAAGCTATACTAAGGAATCAGATAGTAATTCTCATTGATCTGACTACATTAGATTACTAAAGAGATATCTGGATGCTGTTGGTCACAGTACATCTTTGCTACTTGCACCATGTTATTAAGTGAGCACCAATGTGTTCATTTTTTTCCTTAATATACTCGAAAAATTAGGGATTAATATTAGGATAAGATTTAACGAGTTGTACTAAAGAAACGTTACATATGTACAGAGCCGTAACTGAGAATTCTAGCGCCTGGCGCGAGAAAGACAAATTTCGCCCCCCTAGCATTCAATTTTAACCAAATTAACCTAAAAATATTCCTAAACTGCGCCCCCCCCTTAAGCGTTGCATCCTGGGCGATCGCACAGCCCTAGTTACGGCCCTGCATATGTACATTACAGTAACATACAGATGGAGTGTGTTTTATTACGATAAATAGCATGATCTGGCACCTTTTACATGGCGTGTTGATAATGCCGTTTACCTATAACCAGGCCACACTGCCATCATAATACACTGGAGTTGGGTGTGTGTGTGTGCATTGTTATCTAGCACATTCTCTACAGTGTCCTGGATTGTGCCACTTCCCCAACTAAGCATGCTCCATCGTTACCTTTCAGCTGTGTCCTTTTTTGTGGGTGTGGTACATTTTATTGGTTAGTTACTCTAGATGAAATTATCCAAATGTCATTTTACGTCTCTCAATATGTCATTTTTAATGGTATATTTTCTAAGAATAGAGCAATGAGTTTCAGAGCTTTGAATAACCGGTTTATTTCTATTTCTTGCTTTCTTAGTACCAAGTCTATTTATTCTAACACCCAGTCCGTCATGTCCTTTTACTAGGTAAAATTAACAGATCTAATCATTAACCTGCTTGCCCTCCATTGGCACATTAGGTAAGACTATATCCTGTTTTGCAGACAGCAGGGACTGGGTTTGGGGGCTCTGAATGGCTGCACAGCTGTCTAGAATGTCGGACGGCATAGTATAAGTAGAGAACGTCCTTCCCTAAGGAACCTTTAATCTAAACAGGGAAGGAATATTAGTCACAGGAGGATTTGGAGCGTTCTCTGAACATCAGAATCAGGACAACAACCACCTCAGGAAATGAGAGCAGTCTCATAAAACTTATTTAGTGGGAAGGGTATTGAGAACATGAATCTCTCTTTCCAGTACACTTGTCTTGCAGGCAGCAGGGCATACAGTCCGTTTAGTATGGTTATCTTTGGTAGTTGGTTCAATGATTATGAATACTGTGCTTTCTACTCAGGCTGCATTGTGAAAGCTAGAATTATGTGAGAGATTATTTCAATATATTTTGGCTATTTTCTGAAGAACTGATGCACTTTGTAGCATGAGTCTTTCTGGTTTTTCGGTTGTGGTTTTATGTAGCATTACTGTATCTTAAAGCATCTGGGCAGCACGGTGGCTAAGTGGCTAGCACTTCTGCCATACAGCACTGGGGTTATGAGTTCAATTCTCGACCATGGCCTTATCTGTATGGAGTTTGTATGTTCTCCCCGTGTTTGCGTGGGTTTCCTCCGGGTGCTCCGGTTTTCCCTTCCCCACTCCAAAAACATACTAGTAGGTTAATTGGCTGCTAACAAATTGACCATAGTCTGTGTGTCTGTCTGCATGTGTATGTGTGTTAGGGAATTTAGACTGTAAGCCCCAATGGGGCAGGGACTGATGTGAGTGAGTGAGTTGTGTGTACAGCACTGCGGAATTAGTGGCGCTATATAAATAAATGATGATGATGATCTGTCACCTACACACAATTGCACCTTAAGCGGATATTTGGTCAACATGTAACCAAACATATGTTTACATGTACCGTGTGACACAGTTCTATAGTTTATTCTGTCTGCACTTTTTTTATATGCCTACATTAAGTTAGTTGCAGCTATGAATATTCATGATTATAGTGAGAAGGAATTGCCTATGTGGGAGGAGCTCTCTCTGTTCCTGCGAAGCACGTTGCTATTTTTTTTTTTCATGCTGCCAGCTTGCAGTATATTGGCAGTGAATCATCACATGACATCAGTGTCACAGGAACTTCTGCCCACATCACAATCTAAGCTAAGTCATATGATCTGAAAAGGGAGGGGCACAAGATTTATCTCATTTTTTAGCATCCACATTAGACCCCCATTATATCATGTAGGCCCTGTATTACTCTGCACATCCAGATAAGTCACCCGGGGTGTGCCCACATTTTAGAGTATGAACCATCAAACATGCTGTTAACATTAACTACCTTGGACATGAAATAAAATGTGATCTAGGAAGTATATGAAATTGGGTTATAGGCTCCAGGTAATTTAAGGACACAGACTTGGGTATCTCCAACTCTGCTACCCAGTCTTCTTTATCTAATGCCTCCATATTTGCCTCCCAGTATATCCCACTGGATTCCACCACATGAGACACGTTAGACAGTAGAATGATTGTGTAAAATTCTGAAAATATGACTCCACATGTTTATTCATTGTAAACTGTGCGGCATAGGAAAATCTACAATACTATGAGGGCCCCTATGTTTCCTGCTCCTCCACATGAATGGGGGAAAATACTATGAGGTTTCCTAAATATCAAATGACGAAAAGATATTTAGGACAACTGAAGTGTGTGTATATATAAGTTCTTTGGTTTCACTATCAACTTGAGAAAATTTCTTCTGCCTAAGACAGAGAAAAACAAGTCAGACTCTTGATTTGACAGCAAGTTGGATACACAGAGGTAATGTTTAGACAGTAGAACTTTAAGGGTGTTGAATACCTTAAACCTAGAGTATGTGATCTGGGACTAAAACAATAGCCCATTAATCATAGTAACTGACGGGGTGAAAGTGTAAATCGCTAGGATGTGGAATTTTGTCCATATTATTTTCTGACCAAAGCAACTACAAAACTCAATTAGAACGTGTAGTCCTCTGGTGCGAAAACAGTCATCACATCCTTAAATAATAAGCAGTAATAAAAAAAAAAAAATGAAATATTCAGGTCATTGCACAACATGGTGTCTCTACCACTATAGCATACCGTATTGTAGACACGACTGTCCTGGTGCTGGTCAGATCATGTAGGGATTTAAGAGTGGTATAGACCTGATTCTTAATGTACATTAATTTGCCTAGTATAAAACCACTTTGATTTGGGCTAATAAGGGATAGTATTATTCCATTAGGATGCCAAGATAGTAATTTGGTCAATATTTTATCGGTCTGCAACAATAGACTAGAGCAATAAGGGTTGCATTCTTACCTGGTTTTGAAAATAACACACTTATGGCTTTCCTGCATAGATGGAGTCCTACTGCCAGATATGAAACACCCATTGGACAGGCTAAACCGTTTTGATTACATAACCTTCGCACAGTTTTATAGAACCAATAGGGAGGCTGTCTGGCCCTCCTTACCTTTTTTATTTCAGCCTGCCCACTAGATAAAATATGAAGGGACACAGACAAATTAGAGGTTTTATCCTCACCATATGTTGACTGATAATATTACACAGACCATGTACAAATTATACTGCTCATTTGCCTTGAAGACTTTTCATACCTATCATTTAACAGCAGAACCATCATTCATTTGAAAATAAAGGGGGTTCTACCTCTTTCTATGCAACCACCTCAGTGAACAATGTTGACCAAAATGGGTTCAACTTAAATACAGGGATGGAGAACACCTGCATAACTGAACTAAACTCATGGCATAGTCTTAGATAGATGGGTATTCAACCCAATAAAAATTTGCAAACACAGCTTAATTAGTGCCCTATCAATCTGAGATGGGGACCTGTTAGAGGGAATGAATTTAGTATACAAATGACACCACACTTTCAACAAGCCAAAGAAGAAGACCAAAAGGGCTACCAAGGAAAATGAAGTGAAACTGGGTTGCATCCTGGCATTAGGGAGGCTACGTCTTATCCCAAGGAGTGTTAAATTCTAACCATATAAACGGAGTGTTTAGGGGCTGCACCAAGAGAATGGCTCTTTGTATGAATGATATTCTATTGTAAAGGGATGATGTAACATAGGATATTTTCCATTGAAACAGTGCAGTAAATTATATTTACCCAGAAAGCCTATCAAGGCGATGTATTTGTAATCAAACTTTTTTGGTGACAAATATCAAGACTCCTCTAAAATATTGCAAGTGTGTTAAAGGACATGACCAACCCCCCTTTCCCACCAACGGTGGTGTATTTCCAATACTTTGCTGTCATTAAATCGATTTCGCTAAAGTAAGCAATGTTGATGTTTGACCTTTTAATAGTAGATAGAACCAAAGCTCTCTTAAACGTACTGTTCACATAGTTCCAGGATAATAGATTGTCCATATAATTAACCAATATTTCACATGGACTGATAATTAATTGGCATTGGTTCAAAGGTACAGCTTAAAATTGTTAGTATTGTATACCCCTAACACTAATAAGGCAAATATTGTATCTCCAGTTTCCTCTATAAATAATATAAATTATCACACCACACACTACACTACATATCGAAACAACATTGTCCGATTTTCAAAACCTAAAACAAATGACCATGCTTCCAGACACAGAGCAACACTTGGGAGCGTTGTTCACACTAAGTCCAGTACAATAAACTTGACAATTGTGCATAGCTGCTGCTCATGCATCCAAATGAAGCTGTGGGTATTGATATTTTTCCCTCAGCTACCACTGGCTCATGTAGGCCATGGTGCGAACATCTGGTACCAAGAATAGATCAAAGGTCTACCATGAAGGTATTAACTGAGGGAGGTATCCAGGCCCTTACCATGATCAGATCAGCATGAGCTGTTTGTTCCCAAGTGTTGACCTCATTGTTATGGGATCATGCTAACAAACTCAGAAGTATATCAAGGGGTTAAGGTAGAGGAAATGTTCCTCCTATGCCAGCCCAGTGAGATGAGCAGGAACAGTGACCTTCTATCCTCGTGGCTAATTGCCACCTATACTCAGAGGGCTCCAGGATGGGAACTGGAATAGTATAACAATCTGAGACTGGGGAAGGCATTGTTCAGCACAGTACTGGGTGGAGATTATGGTTTTCTGCTGGTTTGGCATTACTGAGAAGAAAAGCACAATCAATCGGCAACAGGGACCAATAGACTGAGTGCCAGCCTATGGGGTTCTGCACCCAGTACATTAAAGGCGGGTTGACACCTGGGCTGGATAGCTGTCAAGCCAACAATAAGGCGAGAGCATTTAGCACCATGGCTGTAGCTTTAGGGGCACAGGTATAGTTTCTCTTGTAGTGTGTAAACCCTTAATATGTTGTTCTTGTGCACAATATGGTTAGTTTATATCATTCCCGTACCAATGTAAAATAACAATTTTTTGTGTTTCTTTTGAAAATAAAAGTTCTTAGAAAAGTATAGGTGTGAATTGATCACCACATTACAGTGTCTGGAAGAGGACCAATAGTGAAGTCACAAATAAGTGGCACATTAGTGCATAGTCGTTCCTGGGAATCCCTGGGGGAAACCAAAAAGGGTACCGTGAAAGCTGCTCTTCAACACTGCCAGTAATACCACTCATTTCATCAGCAAATTGAGTAGTAAGAGGTTAAATATGTGTCACCGGGATTCCTTACAGGATGAAGGTCAGCAGCTGCTCCTCAGTCTGTCCGAGTCACCCCCACCCCCAATCAGACTTTGCTTTATTATAAATAAACATGTAGGACGTTAGTCGTGTAATAAGTGTTTAGTAGCATAACACATTGCCCTGACTTATGCTACATGTACTTTCCACTACTGGCTAATGTAATGATTTGCTTCATTTGTATTTTTCCTGCATTTCACTTACTGTGTACATATCCAGTCACAAAATCAATGCGTAATAATGAAAGAAGTTTCTCAATGCAAACTCAGCCATAACAATCTCTTTCTCTCTAATGTCTTCTGTACAGATGTGTAGAAGTCATCGCAAAGGAAGGCCGAAGCCTGAAAGAACTGTACTTAGTAACTTGCAAGATCACAGATCACGGTATTTATTTCTATACACTAAACTGCAGCTGCATCCACTTAGCCACATTTATTTATGAGCTGTTTTAAGAACATGTTCAACTTAGTGTGAAATATGTGTAGTAGGCAATAAAAGCAGAATTTACTCTGTATCGCTCAGTCCATGTGCACATAAATTCTACAAGCTGACACGGCGCAAGCAATTAGGAAATTAACTTGCTTAGTAATTGTTGACCTGTACACAATACATGCAATACTGATAGTGCTTACAAGTAATTACACTTCTCCTCATTGGGAATTTATTGGGCAGATAGTCCACATTTATTTGTGTACATTAACAGCTCAATGTGATTTGTCTTTTCACACTGTGGGTACTATTAATGAAGATATATTGTGAAGATACAAATAAATACTTTATTTTCTACGTTAGTTTTTCACTGCAGCCGTTACTAAATTACAGTTACAACACAGTCTGACGGTTGATAAAAAATGTATAGGGTTGTTCACACGTGTTTTTTAGCATGTTATTACGTTTTTCCATCTTTTTTTCCACATTTTGTTATATGGACTTGTTTTGTGTCTCTGACTCACCTCTCGCACCTTTTCCGTCAGAGGACACCCTGTGATGAGATCCTGGATGTTAGAGCAAGGCTGGCAAACAATAGCTCATTGCACAAAAGGTGTTGAGGTGTTCCAGGGTTTCTAGTAGATCTTTCTGTTCACAAGAGTTCTCGGTAGTCCAGCACCAAACCTGAGTTTCCCCCCTTCTGCTCATCAGACCTACAATACTGTATATATGTGCATATCTTGTTCAGATATGCACATACATACATACATACATACATAAATACATAGAGCTCAGGCAAGCTTCCTGCCACACCTACCATACAACTAAAGGGTGCTGATTGTTTGTCTAGTCATAATGGTGGCCAATCAGAGAAAATTACATGGAGCCAGCCAATCAGGGCTGGGAACTAGTGAGTGGGACAGGGGCCTTCTGCACACATGTAATAAATGTCGTATGTAAACAGAGGTGCCCGCCCTCTTGGGTCTGCCAGCTCCATTAGTGTGATGCAGTACCCCTTGACAATTATGTAAAACTGTAGTCCTAGTCTCAATGTACACCTGGTTGCCCATATTTGGGTTTTAAGAAACCGTCTCAATTGTTTCTGTGGGCTTTGTAACTTGTTACACACCCAATCATTGTAAGACCTCCTGCGGTAAGCTAGCTGAAAGGCACAACCAACAGTCGGACTGTTGTGGACATGTCATGCTTCTCCCCTGTGGCTAGAGCCATTCACTTACTATGCTACATCACAATGAAAGTCCACCTTAAAACACAGTGCAAACTGTACACTGTAAATATCTATACGAAGATCTCTGTAATACAAGTCACCAGATCTTTAGGGGGTATCCATCACAAGCTGTACCCACAATAAATAGTCTAATTATTTTACAAGATGTATTGTGTATTTTTTTTATTTTTTTTTATTATTATTCTATCCTGTTAGTGTAAATGCATACTTTTATATTGCCTTTTTGTAAGGTAAAGTTCAACATAAAGTATACCCAATACTGATACAAAATGAAGACAGACAATCCTATATTAAAAATAAATAAAAAAAATGGGCCTGTCATTAGTACGCTGTGACATTATCTCATGCATTACTGATGTCGTTCTCTCATGGCTGCACTGCTATAAATAATGCCTATCTTCGCTGTGTATAAGCAATGGGTATACTTAAAACCATGTAATGTTTGTAGAAAGGTACAGTTGTTATTCAAGGAAGACGATACAACATTTTGATTGCATACATTTTAAATACAGGGGGTAGCAAAAGAATCCCTGGCACCATGCTTCTGTTAAACTCTTTGTTGAAATCATGATAGCGTGGAGAGATGAAACACACCACAAAACACTGCCTTCAGGCCATCTCAGTCCACCAAGACTGGGAAAAAAATACATTTCAATATGTTCAGTCTTTTCATGATCTATCAGTAACCTGGATTAATCCGTTGGCTTTTTTTTTTGTCGTCTTGCAGTTTTATTTTATTTTCTTTCGTATAGAATAATTGCATTAGGCAGGGAAAAATAACTGGATAGAATGGCAGAATTGAAATAGGCAGCAGATGATAAGTTGTTAACTGCAAGGAAGAAACCCATCTTTTACTAAAGACTGGTAAGAGCCAGCTGCAGAGAGAGTGTGTCAAATGAATTACTCTGATGGCAAGATGTATCGCTGTAAGAAGGGACAGAACTCATGGATGGACTTGTGAATCTGTCTTTCCAATTTTCTCTTCTACTTCCAGAGTTTAGTGCGTCCGTAGGCTGCAGCGCTGATTAACAAGGAAAACATTCTAAGCTGAAATATGTTTGGGGGACAGGGAGAAGGGAGGGCTGTCATACCTCTATGAAAGGGTCACATAGTTGTCGTGCTGACATACAGACAAATCTGCATTTGCTATGTGTCATGTCTGAATCTGATGTGTAATTATCCCCATGATACTGGTAAAAGTAAGCAGGCATTTATGATGTTAAAATTCTTACTTACTGACATTTATTTTTCTTCCAGCATCTATATATTTATTTCCTCTGAATGTGATATATCTATCATCATCTTTATGATGCTATATTTTAGTTCTCAATGTTTGTACAAACATGCACAGAAAAAGAGGTTATTTCTCAGAAGTGTGTCGTGTCAGCGTAAAATCCTGCACGTATTTTTTTGCAGGTAATATTTTCACGCAAAGTCGGTTTTTACTGTGTTATCAAATAATTGCCCCTACTTGGTTGAGCAGTTGTTATCTCTGTAGCTTTTCTTCCTGACTGTCACTGGCATTTCAGTTTTCGTTTATCTAGAAACAAGCTTAGGGAGATGTTTTCGTCTACCCTTTGTCAGGCTTCCTATATTGCTTGGGGCAGCCTCTGTTTTGGGAGTGTTTCCCCCTGGTAGATCTGTTCCTAGAGGGATCCCCGGGAGCACAGTAAGGACCCTCATCCTGGCCTTACTGATTTCAGGTACTAAGTCCTTTCAGTGATATATATAACAGCTTAAAGAGTGCTGCTTCCTCCCACTGCCCACAGATTTTGGGATCATTCATGGCACTTCATAGGGTCAACCATAGGATAGGGAAGTGTCTGCAAATGGGGGAGTGCACATATGGGCTGCAGTTTGGGGATTACTAGGGTTGTTTTGTGTCCTGTGTATTCCTGGAAGTAGAGGGTATCCCTGTTCAATATGGCTGGTAAGGAAAGTATTTCTGTACAATATAAGGATTGCAATTAAAGGGTTGCAAAATACATATACTATGAATTAACCTCTTAATATTTACGGTAAAAAATATTCAAAGGGAAACTTAAAACCCAGGATCAATGTGCCTTTAATGGTGCACCAGGTATTGAATCCTTTACTCCACCAGGGGACAGCAGCGGTTTCTTTAGCTGGTATTGAAGGTATACGATGCTGATTAGTGTTGTCAGGATTAGATGACAGATTCTATGTATCTTATCATTAATCATGATAGTAGCTTCCCAGCGCACTCAAAAATGGCATTTGGTATCCAATAATTGAGCCCAAAGAGATCCACCTCACATTGTATATAAAATTTTTACAAGTGGATTGGGATCATAGAGTAAACCTTTGTAGCAAGACTTTTAAAGCCAAGCATTTCTTGCATTTTTAATATCTTATTTGTATTGTCTTTTATTGCTTGTGTTATTCCACTTCTGCATAAAATGTAATCTATTTCCATATTTGCTGTTCTTGCTATGCTTAGTTGGAAAAGTACATAAATTCAGTTTTCCCATTAAGATCGGGTTCCTTTCATCTGGAAAAGTGTAATTCTAAATCTCTCTTCCTTTTTAATAGCGCTGTAATATTTCCTTTTTAAAGTTCTAATTAGTGGCTTATTTCCTTGGGAAATAGAACTAAGTCCGCCCATCTACTCCCCAATGTCTCATAAACAATTATTATTTGTTACATGATATTGAGTGGAAGTAATTTTCCTGGTTAGTTAGACTGAGCTGGCTTAGTGCATATTATAAAGTCAGATACTGCCAAGTACAATGTTACTGATGCAGGCTCTGTCTGTATAAATTTGAAATTGTGCCAGATATTCAATAGGATATAATACATGACATAAGGCATTCAACAGCGTCTAAGAAAACACATTTCAATTCAAAATGATAAAAAGGAAAGATCTGTCAAAAAGACAATTAAAGTCCTTGCAGCTTGCTGAATAGCTGTTCTGGCAGCTTCTCCTGACCCACTACACCAACGTCTGGGCAAATAGCAGGTAATAGAAGATGACATACGGCTGGTGTTATAACCATTTAATTGCAGTGCTTGTCTGTAGAACAAGCATGAAACTTTGGGTTGGCTCTTTCCCGGGCTCATGCAAAAGCTATGAAAGATGCCTTGGAGTGAATACATTTCTCACAGAGTGGGGATAAAGTTCCCAGGTCCCACGTGCCTCTCACGTACAAAAATGGCAACCGCACGCAGCTATCTCTCAACTCCCCAGAGTAAGAGACGCAAACCATGCTCATTTGTCCCAGTCGTTAGATTAGCTTCATACAGTATTCAGAAAGAATATAGTGTGCAGAATGAAGCAGTGGACATTCCCATGAACTCACATACAGATGTCCTTGTAACAGCCCCTTTGAGAAGCGCACCCCAGGCAACCGCAAGGAAGCGTTAAATCGGTTCTTCCTTGCCAGGCAGTATTAGGAGATCAATATAAGCTGGATCTATTGGCTGACATGTCTACATTCTACTACATGTATAAAAAAGACAGGTCTCATAGGACTGCAAAAATGTAATCAACTATAATTCACTAGGGAATCAATAACCTCAAACAGTGTGTAAAATTCAGTACGTGCTGTCATGAATACTGATTTGTTGCTTTGCAAACGTATAACTAAACATAAAAATAGGGATTTTTTTATTTCAATCTCGCCAGCCAATTTCTGCAAAGCTACTCTTCATGACGTACTGCATTTCCTGAGGGCTCCCCCACCCCTCTTATGTTCTTATCCCCTGTTCAAGGATATTGTCCTAGATTGTTCATTTCTACTCTGTGCTGTGCTGTATGTGTGGTTAACACAGAGATAAACCAGATGAATAGTTTTTATTGTTGTTACAGTACTGGTTTTATGTAGTAACGTGATCGTTTTTGGATACTTGAGTTTTAAAAGGAGTCCATGTTTCATTAACAAAACACAAAGTCCATTGATGTCCTTAGAAAAGAACTGAAAAATATAGTTGAAGTTCACCAAAACAAGTAACATAGGTAGGCCATCTCCGCAAATTAAAAGAATAAATAGAAGTTGACAATGTCCATTATTTATACAATAACAGACCTAAAACAAATGTACCAACATTTAGCTGTATGCAAAGTCTATTTTCAAAAGGAAAAACTCTGAGAAAAATCTAGGGGGAGTGGAAGGATAGAAAGCCATAGAAAGAGAAGGTCTGGGTTTCATCTGGATGGACCATTAGAGCTGGTTGGATACAATCCAGTAGAAATCGTTTATTATATATTTATATATATTTATTTTTTTTCTTTATTAAGTGGTAATGTGGATTGCATGAGAGTTTTGCAGCTTTCAGATATATCATTCTGTTTTATCATAGCCCAGTTTCTTGGTTCAAGGATTATATTACCTAATTTTTTCTTGTTGTAAGATTTGCACAATCCTAAAATGTATTTTGTAGTTGCATGGGAAGCTATATATCGATCTTACCTTGATATGTCTGCTCCGACTATACTGATATAGGGTTTATCAGGAATAACTGAGAAGATCAGCAGCAGTAGTTGTTGCCTTTAAGTTATGTTGAAAAGATGCAAGCGGAAAACAAATTAAAATAATATAGATGAGCGGTCTTGATCATTCAAAGCTTTCTACTTGTACAAATTGTTTTCATCTCTAGTCTCTACTGGAGTATTCGTTGCTGACCCCAACCACCACTTATGTCTGAACTTATTCACATGTGCTATGTCTGTCCGCACAAGAGTTCAGAGGTTTTCCCAAGTGATTTAATCACTCATACCAGTGCAGAGGCAAGCTGAGCAACAGTCTTTTTTATAATGAAATGTAACTATGCTTCAATTTGTTGGGTTGCATTTGAGCAGTTGTTCTTTGTCAACTTTTTTGTTACAGTGTTGAATTGCTTCTACATCTTTATTGTCCATCATTACAAACATCTCATCGTATATCTTGTATACATCTTAAGGAATCAAGTCAATGACATCCAAATAAGCAACACATAGGATATGACAAATAATTTTAGATTGTTATAGTAAAACTGACTGTTGGGATACTGGGCTTTGGTCTGCAAAATATCCAACTGATTTTATCAGATGCTGTTAAAAGGTTTAATAGTTTGAAAGAGTGGTAGCTTGAAATGAGCTCTTAAATTATTATAACCATAACTTTAATAAACTTATTTTTATCCATCAAACACTAGTTTATGGGTTTACCAGGACACCACCTGATGTATTACATATTATGGGTAATTTAGAGTCATCACCGGAGGTGTCCTTGGTATTATTCCTATAAACTGTGTAAACATTTATATAGTTACTGGCCCCCAATGGATAGACATATCTGATACAACATTCCAACAGTTTTATACATAAGTCTCACCTTCATCATGCTCCTTATAGTACATATGCTGCTCACATTGTCTTGGGTACTTCTGAATATCTCTGGATATTGTACCTGTCAAAAAGATGAATAACTTCATGCAGACAAGTAAAAAGGGGATTACAAATAATGATATGGTTGTAATATTCCATAAATGTAACCTATATGTTTATTGTGTAAATAACAGGTCAACGTTAATTGGGTGGGAGAATAATTCCTGCAATATCTTGACTCTTTAAAGTATAAAAGAAAGTTAATATGTTTTACTGCAGCTTACAAATATAATATGTGAAAAAATAATAATCATTTGACTTAAACATAGCATTGTTGATACATTAGTGAATAAAGGTTGGTGTTAAGTTCACATTGGATCATACACTACTCCTAGGTACACACTTTACCCTGTGATAAATTATGCACTCTGTAAATCCACCTGTTATGTAAAATAAGCTAGTTGGTAAGAGCCCATCTTTATTCTATGCAGATAGAGGTGGGTTACATGCTCTGTAATACATTCATCTAAGCCAGTTAGGTTATTTAGTTATAATATTACTGTGATCACGGCTGGAGACCAAGGAGGCCGACAATACATTTTTTGCGTTCACTAGACCTTGGGGATCTTCAACACAAGATTTCATGATCAGAGAGACCACTGTATCTAATGGGAATGGATATTTGTAAGTTATATATTTTCACTTTTAAATTAAATACGACGCCTAGGGACTTTTTATAGGATAATTACATTACATACATTGCATGTCATTTACATCTTGGCCTACTGGAAACCGCTGTGCCTCTTTCACAACATTTTCCCTTTTTAATACCTTTCATGCTGAAGTACATAAAGAATAAAGAGAGCGTCCTTCAAAAGGAACATGAATAGTTTCCTTTAAAGACAGGGAATTCAATGCAGAATTGTTTGCTCAAGATGCTTTTTTTTCTTGTCTAATTTAGTGCATTTATTTTTATTTTAGTATTTTTTTTCTATGTATTTCATTAAGTGTACATTGTAATTGCTTTCATTTAATGGCGAAACGGGCTGCAGTATTCAGTACATTCTGTTTTCATGTAGATTAACTTAATTAGCACAGGGACTAAGTCAGGCTTTACTCTGTGACAAACATTAGATAATTGTATCTGTAAATCCTCCGTGGTGAAATTAGGACATGGGCATAGAGTCTGGAGTCTGCAGGAGTCGATATATTAGCAGCAGTAAAGTGTATCGTCCTTTGACAAGCACTGTATATGCAACTATTGTACCCATTGTCAATACAAGGCGCAGCTGCATTGTAGCAGTAAATCGGGCCGGGTGAGATTACTTTTGTTGTTGTTGAGGCTCCTCGAGTTAACATTCAGAAAAGGATTATAAGTACAGGACGTCATATAATGCAAGATATATGCTACAATTTGGTTACATACATAAAGCATTGCAAATCAGATGTCCTCTTCCCTTCTGTCTTGATACCATTTCTTCTCCTGAAACTTTGGGGACTTGGTTTTAGTCGTTTTTGGCCGTATGGCCTGCTGTTTGTGTTTTGTATAGAGCTGCGGAAATCTTGTGGCACAATATAAATAAAGGATAATACATAAATAATACTCTGCAGCAGTGGTTGCAGAACCAATACTCTCTGCACTGTGTTAAAAAAAGAAAAGAAAATATAGATAAGCGCTGATAAAAATAAACCATTTATTAAAATATTAGTACGTTTTACCAAATTTAATAAAAACGCTCAGCATGGCAGAATACCATTTTACATATATTGGCGTGTGACTGTCCAAATGTATTGTCTTTCAAAGACAAAGGGCTAGATTTACTAAGCTGCGGGTTTGAAAAAGTGGGGATGTTGCCTATAGCAACCAATCAGATTCTAGCTTTCATTTATTTAGTACCTTCTACAAAATGATAGCTAGAATCTGGTTGCTATAGGCAACATCCCCACTTTTTCAAACCCGCAGCTTAGTAAATCTAGCCCAAAGTCACTCAATGTTCTCAAAAATGAGGTGACCTTAATTCCCAAGTAATTCCTATAAGGGCTCTATAGCAGGCCTGTTTAGACTTTAAATAGGTTGGAAGTTTACAAACATTAATGGCTCCTAAAATAGAGAGCCACAATGGATCCTGTCATGAAGAAAAAGACAGGGGTATATTTACTAATCTGCAAGTTTGAAAAAGTGAAGATGTTGCCTATAGCAACCAATCAGATTCTAGCTGTCATTTTGTAGAATCTACTAAGTAAATGATAACTACAATCTGATTGGTTGCTATAGGCAACATCTCCACTTTTTCAAATCAGCAGTTTAATAAATATATTCCACAGTCTCTATCCAGCCTAGGCTGGTAATCCTTTTTCCGCAATATTGTTTGCTGTACCTTTAAAAATGCTCGTGTAAATCTCCTTGAAATGCTGCTGAATGTTGGAACTAGAAAAATCACATCGTCTCTGGACAAATGGTAATCCCACAAACAGCTCTATACAAATGGATAACTTTGTCTGCCCACGCTGGCGTCACATGACCTGAGAGGTCCTTTGCACTGTATAAAAGGACTGGCAACACTTGCATTGCCGTTGACAAACAATAAAAAGCACTTCAGTTACTTGGGTTTTGAAGCCATGGCTAATTTATTGGAAAATAAATGAGTAATATATGTATAAACATCTCTAAATAATTTCTTCATAAACAGTGGGTTCTGATGTCATTGTTTATAATTGTCAAGCTCTGCTAAATTATTACAGGTATTAGTGATCAGTGACTTGTATAAACGCAATCAGCAGTGACTGAGAGTGTTTGTGTATACATTTCTGTGTGTATGTAATAAATAGATAGATAGATATATAATCAATTAGGCCAGAGATCTTTTTATCATCACAATATATAGTTTTAGTCTTGAGACAAGACCTTTTGCGAAGCAGATGTGTTAATGTCATGAAGGATCCGGGATACATTTTCATTTCTCATTACAAAATGCAATTCACATGTGCTGAATATGAAAAGAATTATTGCTGGAGATAGGTCTTGTATTCACAATTCCCCAGTCAGTGCTCCTGGCGCTGTGAGCAGCACACCCTGCAACTTCATCCTAATTTGTCCTTTTAGAACAGGGTTATTAGGATTTTCAAGTGTTCTGAATAGTGAGAACTAGATAGTTTTGGCACATTGGGAAGGATTATTTCTGACATTGTTGATTTTAATGAGGATTTAAATAAAAACATGAAATTGAACAGACATATTTCTAGTTGTTTTGTATTACCATAGTGCAGTGGTAATGTATTTATTATCGCAGTCTTGTAATAGTGTAATAGTACATTTTTGTGGTACCACTACCACTGGTTCTCTTACCACAGTAAAATATATATATATACACATATATATATATATTGATGCTTTACAACGGCAGGCAACAGAAGTCTAGTGTGCCTTGTACCCTGATTATGTTGTGTAATCTACAATTTATAAATTGTATACATAAGGGATCTGTACGGAGCCGACAGCTCATATGAAAGAACTACTTGGCTGGGGGAACTATCAGAGACACATGTCCAGCCAAGCTGCTTAATCTTGAGAGGACCGATCGTACAATCTGAAGTCACTTATTGTAGAGGGAATGAGGTTGAATGGGAGGCAAATCTTGGCCCTCCTCCTGATGATGAGGCCTGGCAGGAGATGAGGGGAAGGATATCCTGATCCTCAATTTCTACTCTTATTAAAGAAACCATTTACAATGTGTACTGTCGGCGGTACTATACTTTTTATTGGGTTTTTTCTTTTCAAAATAAAGAAAACATATAAAGTAAAGCAGTCCCAAGTAAAACTCACTCAAAATCAGGAGAATTATCCATTTAAGTATAATGCAAATTACATCATATGGGCTAAACTTGTTCAGGATTATGAATCAAATATGCCCATGCATGAATGACCACACAGATACAAGATGAGGGCCCACACGTTTTACCCCATGAGCCATAGAAGAGCAGCTGGGCAGATCATGCATGTTACCAAGTATATGACAATTAACATTAAACATTTAACATTTGACCTGGGGACCTGTAGACTTAAGTATTCGGGGTCCACTGTCTCTGGGAATCAAGTGTGTATGCGGACTCAAGCCATCTATACCATATGGCCTCAAATTTCTTTATGGCCTCCCTGCTGGTGTATACAAACCTCTCGTGCCCAAGAGTAGTGTTAAACCAGTGCTTTCCAACTTTTTATCGTGGGACTTGCTGGCGCCAACCAGAGTCTCACTATGCTGACTTTTGCTATCATAAACTACTGGGAAATATAGAGTTGTGTCAGCTTGTTAACCGTACCCTTCAGGCGAAGCCCAAATAGACATGTGGCTGGTGACTGTAGAGCAGTGTTTCTCAAATCCAGTCCTCAGGACCCACTAACAGTGCAGGATTGTCAGGTGACCAGTGAAATAATTATACCACCTGCTATACTGTGTCAGTCAGTAATGAATACACCTGTGCTCCAGCAAGGAGATATGGAAAACATGTACTGCTTGGGGGTCTTGAGGACTGGATTTGAGAAACACTGCTGTAGAGGAATAACAATTACAGTTTTTTGAATACAGTGAGTGACCCTACGCCAGAAAGTTTGTATGTGGAGGAATCCCAAAGAAGATGCCAAAAGCTACCAATTTCAGAGTTACATTTCGGGCAATTGGGAGTGTTATCAGGATGAAATTTTGACAATCTAGTAGGGATCAAGTAGGCCCTGTGTAAAATGAAAACTTGTATTTGTTGGAACTTTAACTTAATGATGAGTTATAACCACTAGAGCTGTCAAGGACAATCCCACAGTCCTTATCAGGTAGTTGACCTATATCTATTTCCCACTGATTTCTCAAGCCATCCAAGTCACCCATCGTAGATTCACTCAAGAGATGTGAATACATAAATTAAACCAAACCCTTTAGCGTGTCTCAATTGGAGGTAGGAGAAGAATATTGTTCTGGTTATGGAGAACTCCCTAGACATCTGGTCAAAGGATTTGAGAACATCCATGTCATACAATTGACCAAGAACCTTCACATCATATCGGGATCACCGCCTTGACCCTTCCACCATGTTCAATTCCTTTAGCTTTTTTTGTCCCCCAAATTGGTGTGCATGGATCAATGTCTGTATATCACACCATTTTATTACTAGTTTTCCAGATCTAAATTGCTAGTGCTAGTAGCGTGGAAGTTTGTGAATTAAGCTGTCCCGTCAACAATGACTGCAAAGGCGTATGGTTGGCATTGAATTGGTGCACTGATTCCCAATGTAGATCATGATAATCAGGATCAGAGACCCATACCAAGCTTCAGCCATCTAACCTAAACAACATGAAGCAAATCTGTCTAGCAGAAGCGGCTTAAATTGCTCTTGAACTGTGAGCAAACACTTAGTGCTATTATTGCTGCAAAGTGTGGCTGTATAAAGTATATTAAACTGTGAGGATTAAATGCTTAATTAAACATAATAATTCAGTGAGTTGGGGTTTTGTTCTTAAATTTTTTGTAGCATAACACAAAAATATTTTTTTGCTGTGAAATAGGAATGTCCTAGATAGCTGTATTTTAGTATAGGAATTACGATCACATAAAATGAGATCATTCGGTCTGAATGAATTTGCAAGGTACTGTATCTGTCTTCTATTAATCATATCTTATTGCTGATTTGAGTAATGCTTAAAAATCATTTTTCTTTTCATACAGACACACCATGCATAAGAAATAAACGAATGCAGACAATAGATAGAATTTGAGCATTGGATGGGGCTAGTTTTAGCCACACGACATGCCAGCTATTAGACATAGTATTCCCTTAGTATGTCGGTGAAATACAGATGATTAGCAGATTTTTGTTGCTTTCTAGCAGTATTGTGTATTGATGTACAACCATAAAGTAGATGCAGATGATTCAATCAAGGGTGAAAAGACACTTGTGGAATAAACGAGTACCAAGGTAATCTTGGTGGCATAAACTCTGAAGCTGTGCAAGTTTGGAAATCTAAGAACTGTTTGTTTTTCCTTTTCTGAATACTAATCGGTGTTAATGGGCTTTAAAAGGTCTTTTTATTCCAGTGAGACAACTTTTGAAACTATTTTGCACTATAAGAGGCACTCTGAATGTTTATCCATTGTTTATGATTCAAGACAATTGACTACTCTGATCATTAGCAATATATTCCTCTCCATTAAAACGGATGTATTCTCTTTCTAAGCTTGTGAATAACAACTTGTTTATATTAATTGTGCATCCTATCTACAGATAGTGGAAAGAAAAACCTTAGATAAACCAGTATAAAGGCACTGGATAGTTGCATTATGCCACAATATGCGGCCAATACAGCATGCATCGTAGCATTGAGTCTACCAATGTCTGGAATTGTGCAGGAGCGATGAGGCAACATTCTTCCACAACAAAGACACTCAACTTGTAAATTGCTGTGGATAATGCTGTCTAATGTGCAATTCCAGAATATCCCGTAAACACTTGATCGGGTTCAAATCTTGTGAATGAGAAAGTCCTGACATATGGATAATATTACTGTCAAACTCATTCATCAATCATTCATGGGGAAACCACAAGGTATTGTCATCCTGGAAGACAACCCTGCCATCAGAAGATAAATGCTGCAAGATGAGGTGAAGATGATCACTCAGAACCATCAAGTAGTGATTATCATTGACCTACTGTTACGCCTGAGGATCTGTCTGTACCCAGACTGGGTGGTGTCTCTGGAGTTAGGCTGGTGACTAGATACACAAAGCTGGGTGTCCTGATTATGTTCCTTTGCAAGTAAATGAAAGGACAGGTACAGGTGGTGATGAACAAACAGAGGAGACCAGACAGGAACTGAATTGCTGAACCTGGAATCCTGGAACCAGAACGCTGGAGAGCGGAACCAGAATGCAGACTGCACTGTCTGAGTGGGAAGGATAGAAAGACTGCAGACTGCTGGGAACCAGGTTGGCGTTTGGGATTGCAACGTTGCATTGGCGACCGGTAAGGGCTCCAGGAAGCTCTGTTATCATAGTAGTTGTTTCCTGATTGGAGACTGCAGTCAGCTGGGAAAAAGCAGCACTCTGAGTTGCTGAGATGGATCAGGTGACTATATCCAAGATGGCAGCTTCCAGGAACTGGTTTTGGAGGGAAACCTGGAGTGGAGACTGCTTTACCCTGATTGGCTGAGAGGAATCATGTGACCGAATCCAAGATGACAGCGCCCATACCCTGATTCTGGAGGGATCTCTGAAGTGGAGACAGACTGGACGACATCTTGCAGAGATATCTGAAGCCAGCAGAACTTGAGGACCGCAGAGACAGCTTGGAAAGACAGTGGAGAGGTAAGTGACAGGACCTGAGAGTCTGGTATGTGACATCTGCTAAAGAAACCACCCAAACCATGTTAGGAGAAAGCTCCCCACAATATTATGGAATCACCAGAACCCTGTACAATTAGAAGCAAACATTCATCGAAGTAGAGTTCTTTTAAGTTGGTGCCACACATTCACTTGTCAATTTGTCGAGAACATGGTGAAGTATATTTCATCTAACCACATGCCTTTTTGCTACTGCTTTTGTAGTCCATTGCCTGTGAATCTAGCACCACTGAAATTGTAGTCTATTACCTGTGAATCTAGCACCACTGAAATTGTGAATGTGCATCAGCTTAGAACTGTTGTTCATTAAACATTAGCAAGTTGGGCTGTCTTGGTCACTGGAGATCCTACGAATATATGAACAATCACCATCTGAAAGTCACTGAGCCATGTTAGCCCTAATTTTAGGCAACCAGGGCAGTGCAAAAAATGTATGCATGACTCTGACTATGCTGGGATATTATTTCCAGTGTGGAAGACATGGCTTTCAATATACTTGGTTTCACTCATTACCAAGGAGTTTCCCCCACCCCCCACTACTTGAACAATAAACTTTCCAACATAGGACACTATCATGTGCTACTAGTGCAATTAAGTATATGCAAATGACAAACATACTCATGAAAGGTGTTAACAGTATATCTTTCCTTTGACATAACACTCTTACTGTTACTGTAAAAAGTAATGTGGCCTGCTTTTTATTACCGATATTGGGTAATAGTGTGCATAATTAACGGTAATTTCAGCACCGGCTTTTTGTGCTAAAATTTCCATATTAATGGTAATAGACTTAGGAGTTTGAATCCTTTTCAAACTCCTCACCACCACTAACAAGGCTCTCTCCAACTCTACTGCCCCTTATATCTCTAACCTCCTCTCCATTCACACTCCTGCCCGCACCCTGCGCTCGGCCGCCTCTCCTCCACTCTTATCACCTCTTCCCACTCCAGAATCCAAGACTTTTCCCGTGCAGCCCCCCTTCTCTGGAACGACCTCCCTCGTTCCATCCATCTCTCTCCTACCCTGTGCTCCTTCAAACTTGCACTCAAAACTCAACTCTTCCTCAAAGCCTACCAACCATCTACTTAACCCCCATCTCCTCCCTTTAGCTCGTCCTCCCTTCTCTCCTCTTGCCTCAACTGGCTCCTCTTGTGCCTGGTCTGTTTACCCTCCCTTAGGATGTAAGCTCGTATGAGCAGGGCCCCCTCCCCTCCTGTCCCCATACCTGTTCTTCCGCTCCGTCTTTACTGCATATGACTGGCCGGAGTTTCTGAAGTATTGGTACTTTTTGTTCATTGTTCTGTATGGTTTCACCCTGTATAGTCTACTGTTAGTACTGTGTGCAGCGCTGCGGATACCTTGTGGCGCCTAACAAATAAATGATAATAATAATAGTGCAGCGTTGTTTCTGGGGTAAATTGACTCCGCCCCCATAAAATGAGTTTTGACATATTCAGTATAAATCAAACATAAGCATACTTTTAAAGCAACACTCTCACCTAAAGTGAAAAATGAATTCTACTACAAGTATCCATTAAGTTGGAGCTCTGATTCTTGTGCCGCCATTTTGTTTGGGATCCCTTCGTTTGTCTTACAGTCCCTACCACAACCGGGTGCTGTGTTATGCTGCGGTTGGTGGTGTGAGATGAAGAACTAATCAATAGCTGCAATCTCTGTGATGTCACAGAGATTCGGGCTCCTTATTGGTCCTTATTCTCACACAGTCCTCCGCAGCCATTTAAAAGGGGCCCTCAGAAATAACTGAAATGTTTATATGGGGGGGCATCTTTAAATTTTCATATCTTTTATTTGACAACAGAACCAGAACACAAGACAATTTTATTTACTTAACACTGAATGTATTTGAAAACGGTCTAAAGAGGGAATTTCCCTTGTTGAAATTGTGCCATTATTTGTATATATACACACAACACTTTTGTCAACATCACATGCATGAAAATGTTAGAATGTTTTCGACTCAGTGAAAGTCTGCATTAAGTCATAGTTAAATGGGATGATATTATATAATAAGTTTGCAGGGGCAAACAGAATTACATGACCATGTATAGCTTTCTGAATATATTTTTTACTAGATCATAGCATTGCATGATATTTAAATTATCATATTAATTTTTTATGATCAAAATTGTACTCCTTCTATGGAATATATATCACTGTTTGCAGCATACATTGACGTTACAGTATATCGCCTTTAACATTTCAATGCGAGCAACTCCAATTAGGTGTGTCTGACACAGCACTTAATTGTGCTTGTACGAGCTGCAAAATTAATAGAATTGCTAAAATTCTTCTTCTTATTCCCCTAATGATTTGTCTAAGTCATGGAAAGCTGAATTTGGTTGCCATTTATTCTTACACGTGGATGACAGATGCATTTAGAAGTTAAATGTAAATTTAATTCAGTCACTTATTCAGAAAGTTTGGTCAGAGACTATTAATCTGTACTTTCAGTCAATGATACTTAGCAGAACTTATTGTATTAATGATCCTTTTATAAACTAATGAGCCAGGCAAAATTTGTGGCCGTTTAGATCCATGGCAAGTGAACAATTATTAATATGTAACACGGTGTGCATGTTGTTTTTTTGGAGTTAGAATTATTTTCTATATGAAAGTGATGTATGCTATATATGGTTTTTTTTAAGTGCATGCTAATAGCTGGATATAGTATGTTTTTTATGAAGTAGTCAAGAAGAAACTGGCTTTGAAAAGTCCTACTGCAAAAATGAAAGTCCACCAGTTGCCGACACAATATTACAAACATGCAGCCGATCAGTTCATGACCAGTGACATCACTGAGACGTGAGGACAAAGTGAATATCAAAGCAACCCAAAATGCCTGCTTTGTCTGACTGCGGGTGATAATTAATGCACTTTAACAATAGCAGAGTAGTGATGAAGTCAGGTGTACAACGGGCTGGCTGGACAAGAATACATGACTGTACAGTACAATCCATGTGAACGTGTACAGCAAGATGGCAGAAGCGAATAGGCAAATAAATAGATATAGAACTTGGCAAAAAGTCAGTTTTGTTGGTGATGCTTTACTTTATGCAAAATATTGGTATATGGCGATACAGTGGAATAGTTTATTTGAAAAGCTACATAGCAGTGAGGGACATTAAAGAAAACTGGTATTAATGAGAGAGGTGATGTTGCTCATAGCAACCAAATACACAATGGCCTTAATATACTAAACTGCTCTGATTGACAAAACTTCATTGGTTGCTGCGACCATTTTTATCAGTTATGTATATGATAACTTTGGGGGGAATTTGCAGCTAATTGAAGTGTCTCATGGACGTTCCGGAGACGCTTTGCGGCAGAGATTTCATACAAATATCGACTTATTTTTGGGATGTGAGAAAAAAAGGATCAAGGATTATGTGCTGTGAATGCCGGCAATGTTTGCACACCACATCACCGGCAATTGAATTCCCCACTTTGTGTTTATAAACATTTGAGGGAAAAGATCCTTGAAAAAATACTATGTATACAGCTGCTTTAAAACAGAGAATCTTTATGTTTAATACAGCCATAATCTTTCTGTCAGTTCCAATGGTCAAAGGGGAAATTTAGACCGGCTGGTATGGAAAATGTATATGAATGGAATGAAAACAGTAGGATAAGTGGCAGTGTGGTTATACCACTTTGACCACAGGTCACTTCTTTGTCTGTAATATATGGCTACGTCGGCACCTTGCCCATGTATTAGCCTTCACCCACCTTACAGCCACATAATTTTGCAGTCTTTCAGATTCAAATAAAAATATACCGTATGATTTGCAGCCTCCAGAAAATGTACATGAAGTAGTATAAAATGACATGAAAGGATGTGCTAGCTGTGACAAATGGGAATCTTCTTCCAAAAAAACCCACACAGCTAAGCAGCAAGCCAAAAGGGCAGGGAAGAGTATCCACAGGAAAACTGCATTTATAGGACTATGTATTTTATGACAGAAACTGCAACATTTCTCAGCACGACTGTATGAGATAGAAAAATAAAAATATGTATATAATGTGTATAGGTATTCAAAGACAAGTTGTATATATTAGATTGGTTCCTTTAAAAAATATACATAAGTTTTATTTTTTATTTATTTTTTAAATTGTATGAGGGGAATTCAATTCGGCCGCGAGTAACGCAGCGCTAAATCTATTACCGTTAATATGGTAATTTTAACCCTGCTTTTAAACGATTGCCATTGAAATTACCATATTAGCGGTAACTACTCGCACTATTACCGTAATGTCGGTAATAGTGCTCTGGCCGCGTTATTTTTACAGTAATGCGGCTAATTGAATCCCTCCCTCCCCCCTCCCCCCCATAATTCTGTGCTTCCTGTTCAAGTGATCATGCGTGAGCCGGAATGCTTGCTCACATATGTATAGAGGATCCCTCCTATGGCCTAGTGGTAAGAGTGTGTCGCCAGGTGGGTCGAGCATGACCCAGTTGCCCAAGTGACATTTTGTTTAGTAAGTTGCCCAATCAAAGATTTTCTATAGCTACGGTAAGCAGCAATAGAAATTTTGCATATTGGAGCTCTCCTAATAAATGGACCCCTCAATCTCTTAAAGAAACATATGACTTTTCTATATTTTTTTTAATAAGTAAATATAAATCCATTCCTGGTTTGTAGGATACATGAACATATGGCATATGCATCTAGTAAGGGTGTAGAAGGAAGACGTTAATATCATATTTTTAAATAACAAAAGCAAAGTATCCAAAGGAAGTGCCCTGACCTTCTAGTGAGTCCAGGTTTTATTTTCTGTACCTGTAAGGAATGTAAACATTCTAACTATTAGCTAAAGGTCACCAATAGGTGACCTTGTGGTTCTCAAAAATGCCTCCAGGGAATCTTTCACTATGTTGTTAACAGCAACATTAAAATGTAATATTATTAAAATAGCCTATACCTATACTTACTATATACTATACCTATACTTACCATTTTTCAGCCTTTACCCTTATTATTACACCAACTTGTGATTCTCTGTGAATACTGTCAATGGACAAAATCCCAGAATAGTGTTACTGCCAGTCATTGACTTTTAAAAATGTAATACAGATTTAATTAAAAGTTTGAAAATGGAGTATTATCCGCCAAGCACAGGTAAGGACTAACGTAACTGACCTGGACCTCTAAAGTAGATCCAAACAGCAGAATAGTCCAACACGCTAGTTAATGTCCGGAGTTAGATAATGGTGGTAAGATAATCAAGGTCACAAGCTGAGGTCAATTGGACAAAGCAGAACTGCCAAAGTCAAGGGTTGGATAGATCAGAATTGCAGAGGTCAAGGGTTGGAGGAAATAGAAGAGTCAGCAACAGGTTAGTGTAATGGGCAGTGGAGTTCCAACAGCAAGTGCTTAGGTTTAATGCTTTGCTCAGAGAAGGACTGCTGACAACAGCTGTCTTACATAGAAGGAATAGAGGTACAAGCAATAATAAATGATTAGTATGATGTCATCATCGTGTTTCAAATTAAAAAAAAAAATGTCGTCATCACATCCTGAAGTCATCCAAAACACGATGCCAAAAATTAGCGGCGATGCTGTGGCGAAGTGTAGGAGCCTGGAGATCTGAGTCAGGTTGTTACAAAGTGATAAAAAAACAAGAGAAATACTTCCTTTAGAATGTGTCAAATGCAATGCTATATGGTGGCTCAGTGGTTAGCACTTCTGCCTTACAGCACTGGGGTCTTCAGTTCAATTCCCAACCATGACCTTATCTGTGTGGAATTTGTATGTTCTCCCTGTGTTTGCGTGGGTTTCCTCCGGGTGCTCCAGTTTCCTCCCACACTCCAAAAACATACTGGTCGGTTAATTGGCTGCTAACAAATTGACCCTACTCTGTGTGTGTGTGTGTGTGTGTGTGTGTGTGTGTGTGTGTGTGTGTTAGGGAATCTAGACTGTAAGCTCCAATGGCGCAGGGACTGATGTGAGTGAGTTCTCTGTACAGCGCTGCGGAATTAGTGGCGCTATATAAATAAATGGTGATGTTGATATTTTGTGTATCGTGGCTATGAGATAAATCACATTTCATCAGACATGGCTATAGCTGAAATAAATACAGATGTAAATGTATCTACATGCTTTTAAAATCATCATTAACTTTCTGGTTTTAAGAGACACACTTCAAGGACCATATTATGTTCGAAGACCACATCTTAAACTCAAGGTGAATTAGTCATTTCAGAAAGCACTTGAGTTGGGATGTAGTTGTTTGCAATACAGAGTGTAGCTGTGTGTTTCTGTACAAGGACATGGGTTTCAATGACTCACAAGGTTTGTTTCTGATACTACATGCACAGAATTAGGAGATTGCTTATACTGTATATAGATCATTTGCTGCAATTCAATTACAAGGAGTTTACCGGTTGCTAAATAGTGCTGAATGTCCAGATTGGAGAGGGGGTGAAAATGATCTTGTAAACATAAAACCATACTTGCCAACTCTCCCGGATTGTCCGGGAGACTCCCGCATTTTGCGAGAGTCTCCCGGACGAGTGTGGCAATCTCCCTGATAGGACGTGGGAAAAATTCAGTTTAAACGCCGCGATTCACCCGGAATCGCGGCGTTTAGCTCCGCCCCCGCTGTAAAATGACGCGATTTGCGTCATTCCGTCACAGGGGCGGGGCCAAAATGACGTGATTTCGCCGCCCCGCCCCCTGCATGCCCACGTCCCACCCGGGATCTCCCGGAAAAATAAAAATAAATGTTGGCAAGTATGCATAAAACTTATTCTCCTACTTCCATGCTTTATCCAGCTTGTTTATATTGTATATTAGTAATGTATCATGTTGTGTAACAGACTTCTCAGTAGGTATGTGTTGCCTCTTATTTCTATTTACTCAATCATTACTTTCAATAAGTGACATGTGGACAGAGCCTACTTAAATACACACGTGACAGATCAGACAGGCTTTGAAGAAGAATCTAAATGAGATTGCACAGTGGTTGGTAATCCTATTGTTTGATCACTATGTCAAAGCTGGAAACAATAGACTGTTATATGCTATTGGGTAAAGGTATTACACTAAAGACATAATTATTTCTAAAATAATAGTTGTATTAAAATAGCAGTTTGAAAGTTTCTTCTCTGCAGAGCAGAATTCTTTTCAGTGTACCAAAGTTCTCAATTTTAGAAGAAACTGCTGAATTTCTAGAGCAAAGCAAAAAAAAGCCATTGTAATATAATAGAGAAGTGCAATGCATATAAATGTAATAATGTATATTAAATAAAAAAAATCATGAAGTAAGCTGCACGTTAATGTAAAACAAACCCATATTAATTTCAACCTTCTTTATATAAATCCATCTTGACTCTTTTACCAAATGACTGAAATACTTTGTAAATTAATACAAATGTATAAAATGAATACTAATCTCCCCTCACATCCAACTAAAATAAAAAAGCATTACAATTAGTGTCCGTTACTCACTCAGTTCTTCACATTACTCCTTACAGAGGAGCTCAGTTCTGAATATGCACTAGAGCAAAACCTAAGTGTTAATAATGCACTAGAGAAAAAATAAGAGCAATGACAGTGGCCATTTTGTTGTAGCTATGGGTCACTAAAATACAGGCAAACAAGGAGCCTTTTACTGCATGCAAAATAATTATTAGTTACATGCACTAATTGGGAGGAACCAAAAGCTTTTTCCTTCTACTAACAAACAGACCTGTTGTGATTGAGTGTTGTGATGGAGGGGAGGAGTCAGGTCAGTGCTAGACCCCCTACCAGTCCCCCACCCCACGTGCACCCTTTAAGAAGTTATTTGGTATACCTATGCTCCACAACAATCTTCAGCTCCTTTTTGGGTATAAGCTGATGTGTGTTATAATAAAGTAAATGCATAACCGGTTTCAATCTGCATAATAGATAGTCACTGAAAAATAACCAATGCATATCTCCACAAGTATACACCATAGACTTGCAAACATCTTCCTGCATTTAAATTACAGTATTTGTTTCTTAATTGCAACCCCCCTATATTTTGAAATTTATGAAATGTGTGCTAGAAATCAGTCTGTATATTATCAGTTCTTTTTTCTGCTATGCATTATCTTCATAAATCAAGACAAAATGATTCCAGCTCTTAAAATGACCTACCACAGCTAATAACATAACTCGATTTGTAATTCTCTTTCATGCCGTGACACACTCTTGCTTATTTATGAGTAGAATGCACCGAGCTACATTACAGTATACACATAACTAATAACTAATTAGTGGATGTCAAGAGCTTAACAAAAAGTGTCTATAAATATGTAAGCTTGAGGTTGTTAGTATAGATAGGATAAATGGGGACACAGAGAGACAAGCTGTCAAAGTGAAGTAAATAAAACCCTTTGAGATGCTGTTTCAAGCTTCCTAGAAGCCAAAAAGCAGCATATTTTAAATTATGTAGTATGATTTCTTCCGTCTTTTATTCATCTGTTTTATATATCTCACCAGCGCTAATAAGGTAGAACTGGTGACGTTTTCCTCAGTCTTTCCAGCAATTGTCTCTGTGTTCCATTAGCAGAAGTCTTAGGTTTGAATTCCTGCATCTCCACCAATATATATATCACTACAGTCTTCCCGTGCCGAGGGTCAGATCTGCTTTTCATTTTCCACAGGTGTTTGCATTTCAGCTATCACATATCTTTTGTGTTAGCCAGGAAATGAAATGCCACACTTAAGGCTTCAAAACGAATCATTGTCTACAGCTTCAGATGCGATGGGTGTATGGGATTATGATCCACTAGGACCGGTAATGTGAAGCTGCTCAGAGAGCATTGCTTTGGATTATTTCATCAGTGTTTATACATATGAAGAATAAGATCTATATGTAGACAGTTTCAGGGTTTCATAAAAATACCATAACTAGCTGAATGTAAATGGACAGAGCGGATTATCCATTCTCAGTGGTTGTCTTGCCAAGAAAAACCTCGCTATGGTAGTTATTGCTAATTTAAATAATTTAAAGCTAAAATATAGCACTGGGCAGGCAGTTGTAGCCTTGTGACCAATGCAGACTGTATATAACCAGATGACAACAAAATGTTATGTCATTTAGTACCCAACTTACCTACAGAAAATTGAATAGGAAGCTGATGAAGCGCCTTTTATTAATTCACCCCTTACCCCCTCCCCCCCCCCCCTAAAATAGAGAACATGCCAGTATACAATGGATAGCCCTTTATTGGGACTAAAATATAACAGAGTCCATATGGTGACTACTTAAAGGTTTAATACCCCATTCTGATGACCCATGTACAGTGCAATGCAAAGTATCCTTCAGATGCCCAGTATATAATGTCTGTCAACATTTAAATTTTTTGGGTATTACATTTGCAAAATAGAGTATGTGATAAATAAAGTGTCTTTTTGCAATCTAATCCATATCCTATCATTGGTTGTTTTGTTTGATACACTCTCTAGCAAGGGCTGGTATCCAACTGGTGCCTTCTGCTAAATCTCTATCTTCTTGAGCCAGGTGTATGCAGCCCTCTGCGTACACCTGGCCCCCACCTAACTATCTATCTATTTTGCATACCGGGTCTACTTATGATCAAGGTCTATACTGCAAAAAAAAAAGTTTGATCTGGAAGCACTTGTGATATCATAGAGGGCAGCCATGTGCCTTTGCAGGGGAGGGCTGGCAAATTTTAGCCCAGGGGACAAGACTATTCAGCAGCATATTAGGAACATTTTAAATGAAAAAAAGTTTTGGATAACACGGGTCGATATTATACTTTGCTCACATTTGTGCAGATATTGAAACGCATTGAGTATGACTCATAATATTTTCAGTTCTTTTTTAATATATAGGCTTATTGTAACTAGTCATGCAGCCCTGGTATATTGTGGCCAATCACTCATAAGAGGACAATTTATATTGTTTTCAAGGATTCCATCATGTAGAAGGGAGAGGCCCCTGGGTTCCAGACACTTTACTTATTGTTTGCACATCTAACATATGCGACTGCTCCTTTAGATAATGAATTATGTCTCCCCTTGAGATGGTGTAAAAAAAAAAAAGGACATTGGTGCTAGCAATGATAATTTTAGTGCGATGAATGTAACTTTAAAAAACAAAAATTAAGATTCACTTTCTTATATTAATTAATGAAGAAATAATAATTATTCCCAGTGAAAATCGGGCTGGTCATATGGGACAAAAACGACATGGTTCTTAAGGGTTTTAAGTTGATTGACAAGTTTGACTGTGTGTTTTGTTTCCCCCACAGATGTGTCACTATAAGACAGTGTAAGAAATCTCTTCCCAGATGACCACATAATGCTGTGTGGTTTAGTATCCATCTTACCTACAGGAAATTCAATTAGGAACTGCTAGAAAAGACACCTATCAGCCTGTCTTTTTGTAGCTTGCATTTGCAGTTATGCTGTCATATACAAGACCATTGTTAGCCACATAATAACTCTTGTGGGATAAGGAAAGACATGTTGAAACATACAATTACTCTATAAAAGGTTTCTTTGAAAGAATAGTTAATGGAAGTATGTTTGTATTTGCTTTTTCAGTGCCTCTGGTTTCCATGGTGATATTTGTACCTCAGTAAGACCATAATGAGGATATGTCTGCACTTGGTCTTATATCAAGAAAGACCTCCGATGTTCTGACACTGTCTTACGGAAGATCAATTTTTTTTTTGTAATATTATTTGTTTGATGTATAATGAAATACAAAATGAATCATTGAAGCACTTTTTCTCTATTTATTACCTTGCCCTTTGAAGAGCAATTACCCTTATATTTGAGCAGCTCAATCTGATTTTCCACTGATATTAATCCTATGCAACCATTCAGTTGCCAATCTATCTTCATTGTCTCTTTTAAACTACAAATCATTGAAAAGTAGATCCATATATTGTATAGAGAGAGGCTAAGCCTGTCCTTACCATATCGTATCTCAACACAGTAACTATGTGTTTATTGATGTACAGTATGTGTGTTATGATTATTTGTATCAGGGTGTAGGGAATGCATGGGAAATAAACACGGACAATGGCAGTTCAGTATCCATAGAAATGCAGTCCCTATAAATGTACACTATATTGAATATTAGGTAAAATTGTTACATCAAAGTGGATGGTGATCCACTGACTGTCCCTATAGAGCTATAGTCACAAAAGAGCCGGATGTGTCTGTAGTGCAGCATATTTGGGGATGGACTTTACAATGAAGGGCAGTGATCTCAATAGAGACTGACGATCTAACTATGTCCTCCTTGTGGTAGACATCATCATCTGCATCTGATGTAAAAAATTTTCATTTTACCCAGTATGTACACAGCTATTATTGGCTGTAATGTTGATATTATTTTTTGCCTGTTTTTCAACAAATCCAATATAAAATTCTTCTACTAACATACAAGGCCGTCAACAAAATTGCACCAACATACATTTCCTCACTTGTCTCAAAATATCTCCCAACTCGACACCTCCGTTCTGCATAAGATCTGCGTCTCTCTTCCACTCTCATCACATCCTCCAAATCCCTGTTACAGGACTTTTTTCAGGCTGCACCCACTTTGTGGAATTCCCTCCCTCGCACAGTAAGACTTTCCTCTAGTCTTCAAACCTTCAAGTGTTCTCTGAAAACCCACCTCTTCAGACAAGCTTATAATATTCCTCAACCAGCATCTTAATCTCCCTAGGTTACCCTATTACCACCCTCTACACAGCTAACACAAGATAACAACCCTGTGACCAACATTGCTGTGTGACTGATCATACTGTCCACTCAATACTTTTTGCCCTTTGCATTCTAGCTGGACCAATATGCAATATGATGTAGCACATGCCCTTGTGTATCAAACTACCATTGTCCCATAATTTGCGAGCAGAGGACCTCTTACCGCTCTATGTATTACCCAGTATTATTTTATTACTGTTTGTTCCCAATTGTAAAGCGCTACGGTATCTGCTGTCACTATATAAATAAATGTTGATGATGAATCAGTCAGGTCTGTTGACTAAAACCACTCTTCCCAGTAAAACAACAAAAAAAAAAAAAATAAATTCGTATGCACTAGGAGGCATATTCAACTTCCTACGTTGTTCTTTAGAACAACACGGGGCGCACATTATTACCGTTAGTACAGTCATTTTAGCGCTAAATCAGCGTTGAAATTACTGTACTAACGGTAATAGTGCGCATCTCTTACCGTAGTAATGGTAATAGTGTGTGCCCTGTGTTGTTATAAAGAATGCAGGGTATTGAATATACCCCTAGGTGTTGGAGCACTCAGTTCTTCTTTGTTGCAGATCTGCAAACTTGAAATTATTTTTCACGTTGTTGTGCAGCTCTCAGGACACCAAATAAAGTTTCGCCTACTGCAATCATTTTATGAACCAGGTACAACACGGTGGTAGTCAGTTTCATGGTACTGACTACCCCGACACAGAAGACAACCACATGGGGAATCCGACTTAATAGTACACCGACCTGCAAAAAAACTACTTACCAAAATGTAGATTACTTCAAATCACGACTCGCTGTGTTGCCGGCTGGAGAAAATTACATCATCACCGACCGCGACTTGGCTTAAAGCGGTGATGGATGGACCCGCCTGTCATTTATGTCATGTAAGTACAATTTTAGGGGTTAGGATTAGGGTTAACCCCAACTCCTAACCCTTACATGACATAAATTACATTTTATTTATTGTATTTTATTTGGCAGTAATTATTAGTTTGCACAGTAAAGAGAGCGCCAAATAAGAGTTCTGTTTATTAAACTGGACACCAGATAAGGGCTCTGCATATTAAACTGGGCACCAGTTTTTTTTGTCTGCAAATCAGAATGGGTGCCATATATTTATCTGCTTATTAGAAAAGGGTATGGCTCTGCTTATTAGACTTGACACTTAGGGAAAGTTCAGTAATTTACCTCCTCTCCAACTGAAGTCAAAGCAGAAGAATGGAAGTCTGCGCAGTAGGGTCTGTACAATGTAGCTGGCAATGTGAAATTGAAATTAGCAGTTGCTCTAAGATTTACCATACAGAGCATGGCCACTACGTGGCTCTCTATATGTGTTGTGAAACTACAGGTCCCAGCGTGCCCTGACTGCTGTTGGATGCTTTGACAGTAGATAGCAAGATAACAGCTGGCAGGGCATGCTAGGTCTTGTAGTTTCACAACTTCTGGACAGCCACAGGTTGGCCAGGCCTGAGGGTAGAGGTTCAAACCATTGTTTCTGCCCATGGCCACATTTTGTCTAAGACTGACCTTGACCATAAGTCTTGGTGAGCTGCATTGGCTTCTAATAGGCCTCTTAACTGGTAGCTATTTAGAAGGAGATGGTACACAATCTTGCATTATGGAGTGCTGCCAGAGATGATATTGTGTATTACTGCTGGCATATTGCTGGATATTTAGTGGAATGTAAATACCACTTGTGGCGTATTACTAGGGATTCTATTTGCTAATAATTACTGATTACTTGTATATAATATGATTGCTGGAATATTCCTGCTCACGTATTACTTGGTAATTACTACTGGCATATAACTTCCACTGCTAGTAATTTATTTTGCAACCAGGCTGGCATTTTACTGGTCAACTACTATTGGCATACAGCTAGTGCTGCCATATTGGTCAGTATTATTACTAGTGGCATATCAGTTACTGTGCTTGATGCTGCTTAACCCCGGCTACTTTTGGCATATTAATGAGCATGCTAACAATAGTTTATTACAAATGGTGATACTGGATCAGGAGCTGAAAATATAGAAACGTCCCGGCATGCAAGTCGTGGGTAATCCTGAATATTGAAGACTACCCACGGTGCCAAACCATCTGTTGCTGGCACTGTTTTCAGCCATCAAGTCTAGCAAAAATCCAACATAAAATACTATGGTGGTGTTTTGCAAAAAGTTAACAATTGTCTGAATTTTACTGGTTGAAACACAGCCGTTAAGCTCTATCAATGGTACAGTTGCTTCCTATATATACGTCAGTCCAGGGCATGAGCTACTGTCATGTGGGGAGTGGTGGATTGCGGTTCACAGTCCCATCTACAGTACATCACTACAGATCTGGTGTATTAAGCTAAAGATTTCAGCACATTAGCTAGTGTAAGATGTCGCCGATGATTGTTCTGTGTCGAAGATAATATTAACAAGATAAGGTTGTATTGTGGCTCTTGTATTAGCAGCAACAAAGTGCATTGTGTTTCCCATAGGAATAGCTGCATATTTACCTCCCATACTAATTGCACCAAATCTCGGTTCTGTGTCTTTCATATTGATATATTGTCTAGGTAAGAAATGAAGTTGGGGGGGTTGAAACATATTACCTCACACAGTCCACAATGTGGCATGTAATATAGGACATAGGCAAAACAAATACTTATAGGATTGCACTGTATTAGATAGTCACCATAAACATCACTTTCTCCCTATCAATAATTTACATTTCCAATTCTCAGGTCTGTGTCACTTTGATTTATTGATTTATAGCTGCACTTCCCTTAATGTGTGGGCACATAACTGTATCAATAATTTACATTCCCAGTCCACATGGCTTTCTCATGATAGCAATTGCTTGATTTGTATCTGCACACCGCTGCCTTTGTATAAAGAATAGTTACTTCTTCTGAGTTGCAGCCTGTGTGACAGAGACTTGGGTGGAGGTGAAGGCTTGAAGTCTAGCTCCACTCAGACGCCAAATCAGAGTATTCTAACTAAGATACCACATTCTGTTACCTGTAAAGTATAGTTCAAATACTAAGTCTTAACCACCAAGAGAAATAATGTAATTTGAGTTTGGAATAAAAGCCAATAAATAACCCCCACTACAACAGGTTAACAAGAAAGTACACGTGATAGTCATACTTGTAGTATGTATTTATAAGAGGTAGATTCCCATATTCTGTTTCGTGTCATGGTTTAACATGTGTTTGTTACTAGCATTTTCACTAGTGCTCCCTGTAGGTTTCTACATTGTGTTTGCCTACAGTAAATCTCAGGTGGATAATACAAGATGTATTCCCTAAATTGATACCCCAGCAGAACCTTTTTGCAACAAAAGCTAGTAACAATGGCAGTGTAGCATGGTGACTCTAGAAACAATAGTTTAACATTATGAGCGGCTGGTCTTATCACCAGTGATTGTCAGCCAATGATTTAATCTGTTGCTATTCTATGTAACCATGTGGCCAGGGGCGGGCTGGGCCAGGGGCCGTCCACATTACATTTTGGGCCGCCTGGTCAGTAGGCACAACACCCACCCGCCTGTAACCACTACACTAGGGTGAGAGAGACGGCGCATCGGCTCTCTCTCACTGCAGCGTCCTGTCATGAAGAGAAGACGTCAGGACGCTGCCAGAACACAGGAGCTGCTTTGATAAGAGGAGCCGGCACAGACGCAGGAAGAAGGAAGAAAAGCTACGGAGCGCTCAGGTAATTAAATTACAGGGGGGTGGTGAGAAGAGAGGACTGATGAGAAGGGGGGCAGGTGATGAGAGGAGACTGGAGATTTCAGGGGGCAGGATGGCGGAGAGAAGGGGGGATTTTTTTATAGTACGATACATAAGTAATATAAAAAAAAAATCAGTAAAATATTAATTTGCAATAATCTCTATTAAATGTGAGGAAAGTTGTAACCCATAATTTGATTGTGGGGCTGGTGGGGAAATAGTAATTTGTATTACAAGGGAATGTTATTAATTTAAAGTCTGGGCTGATGGGAGGTTATGTTTGTTTATTAGATGGGAATCTTATTAAATTATATTTATTATAGGGGATTGGTTGGGGAGAAGGAGGCTTTTAATTTAATGTTGGGGATGGAGGCCTAATTATTAAACGGGGGTGCTATTAATTTGATGTCAGGGCTATATGGAGGTAAATAGACATTACACTTAAATGCTATTAATTAAATTCTGGAGCTTATTGGGTGGAAGTAGGCCTCTTTATTAAACAGAAAAAGCTACTGGTTTAATGTCCGTCTGGTTGTGGGAAGGGAGGCCTAGATTCTTCACTCAGTGCTCAACTTTTCAGAAGGTGAATAATAACTATCTCTTATTCAAATAGGACCCCAACATTCCAGGATCCAGCCAAACAGCAACAGAGGATAAGACCAGCAGGCAGAAGACACCGGCGATGTGAAACCGCTGAGAGGCAGTACCTTACTCCCACAAAGGTACGTTGTGGAGGGAGGGAATCTGGTGGTCCAGTGACAAACGCGGTGCAGGAGCCTATGCAGTCCACGCATAGTCAGCGGCATCGCATACTACTCAATATGGTCATGTCATCCATTCATAGAATATATAGCTTGTAGTACAATAATCTATCAATGGGTGATGCGGCCGAATCCAGTAGCATGTAATGACCACTTATGCGCGGACTGCATAGGCAATGTTGTTAGAGAAACGCCTGCAGTGCTTTTATCTAACGACAGTGCTACAGGGCTCCTCCCCTAGACCACAGGAGCCTTGCAGCAACAAATGACTGTGTGAGTGCGATCACCACAGTATTGATGATCTCATGGTGTCCGTTTATAATCCATTATAATCAGACAGGTATGTGAAAAAGGGAAGGGACATGTACAATACAATGCTATATAAAGGGAGGTTTGTTTTTAGTTGCATTATTTATTTTCATTATTTAAGATTTACCGTATATACTCGTGTATAAGCCGAGTTTTTCAGCATACTTTTGTATGCTGAAAAAGGGCACTCGGCTTATACACGGGTGAACTTACCTGGTGTCCGGTCCCTCGGCTGTCAACTTCTGCATATGCGTTCCAACAACAGGAAGTTCGGCATTTGGAACGCAAACTTGCGTTCCAAATGCCGAACTTCCTGTTGTTGGGTGCGTTCCACTGCCGGGTAAGTGAAAAAATCTCTCTCTCTATATACATTTATATCCCTACCCTTTATTTAGGTTAGGTTGTACCCAATGCCAATGATTTTATAATCATTTATGAATGTTCCTTGTCATCTACTGTTATTTATAGTTTAGCTGAAAATGATTTCATAGATTGAACCTATCATTTTTATTTAGGTTTTTAAATTAGCGCTCTTTTCCACCCTAGGCTTATACTCGAGTCAATAAGTTTTCCCAGTTTTATGTAGTAAAATTAGGTGCCTTGGCTTATATTCGGGTCGACTTTTACTCGAGTATATACGGTACATTTATGATAATAAAAGTACTGCTGGATTAAGCAACACTAAAATAACCTCTCTTTATATTGATAAATATATATTATAGCGAAAACAACCCTTTAAGGATAAGTCGCTACTTATGGGCTAGTGCTGTGTGCTGAAGTCAGCCAGCCAGCCCCTGTATGTGACACTGATGCTCTGACGCTACAGTGTGGGCTATGGTGAGCATGGTGGTAAAGGATTGCAGTGACCCTTTCATGGCCCACTGTTTCCCCTGCAAATTAGGGGTAAAGCCCAGCAATGCAGGTATGGTGTGATGACATCTAGAATGCCCTACAGCCACTAATATAAAATAACAGAAAATAAATGTGTCTTGCAATTAGGAGAAAGTGAAATGTGCAAATTGTGTGTTCATTTCTATCTTGCCTCCTTAAATAACGCTATTACTACCACCAACAGAATGCATACAGAATATGGCTATTATTTTCTTCTAATATGCAAGCATAATTTTAAATCAAATCTATTCACGTCAGGTGACAATTTATGGATTGTCTAAAGATGCTGCATACAGATGAAACAATCTGTAACTCTGAAATCTTGTCCATAAAACTGTAAAAAGCTGCTGTAAGTAATGTATGATGTAATAGTTTCTGTGTAAACGGACGGACACATATTAATCACCTTCCTGCTCTCTTCTTCTTTTCCCACTTATCTGATTGGTTTCTAATGGCTTTTCTGTGTTTAAGTCATCTGGCAGTCTTTAATCAAAGATTAAAAAAAAGACACCAAGGGGCATATTTATGATGTCATGATGATAATTTAGGGGTCTATTTTATCAGGATCCCTCTGTAATGAATATTCTCTATCATAGTGATAGATCTTCACCTGAACTGATCAATAAAATGTAAAAAAAATGTATTTTTTTTTAAGTGGTAAAAAGAAATCTATTTAAAAAAACAACAACCGTGAAACATGATCTATTTTAATAAGAAAGAATTTTTCCTATGGTCTCCCCCAGTTATTGTCAATCCTAGATGGCGGAGGACGGGGCACAGCGGCTTTAATTTATACCCGGTGAAGACCACCACTAGGGCACGTCCTTACTGACCTAAGGGCTTTGATAAATATGAAAAGCACTAATTCCAGCAAAAACTTTAAAGAAAAGGCTTTTATCCTATTGATAAAGAGATCCAAGGTCTCACCCTCGTATAGCACAAAATTCTCATTGGGTCAGCTTATCGATGCGTAGGTCCACGGCGATACTGGTTGTCAATGATAAGAGGAGCCTTATCTCTTGCCAAGCTGGTACAGGGTCACTCTGCCGACTGGTGCATGTACACCGGCAGTGGAAGCCTGAGCTTGGGCTTCTGGTTCCAGATTCACAAAAAACACCTAAAAAACTAAATAAACTAATGTCTAAAAGGGTTAAAAAATGGATTAAAAGATTTAAATGCTTTCTATTTCAAGGAAAATGGAAAATTATTCATTTTGCAAATAAGGAATTTTTTTCCTGTACTATGTGTCACGGTTCCAACGAGGGACAACTGGATCCTGGTAGTTCACTGGAATTGACGTGACTTCAGATAGGGGCGCGGAGTCTAACAAGCGAAAGGTGTTCACCAGTGATTCCCGCAAGGGAATATGGACTTTGCGGCTTCCACTTGCAGGTCACGGCCCCCTAGGAAGTTCCCAGCGAACCACGAGAGAGAGAGCACGAAGACAGATGTTGGGTAGTAGCGTTGCTACTGGCGAGAAGATGAGCCAAAGGATGTTGCTAGGAGCGGATCTACCGGATAGCCTGTCGCGTTGCCACTGGAGGTGGTAGCGATGATGATGCGATATAGGCACCAGGAGTAAATAGCGGAATATACTGTGGCGTAGGAGCCGGAGGTGCAGGAACTCGGAAAGGCTGAGTAGGAATCCCCGGGAACTTGAGACGACACAGGAGCTGTATTCAATACAATACGGGTGTCAGAGACTGACTGAAAGAACCAGCACAGATTTCAGGTCAGAGGGTATTTTATAGTGTAGTTCCAATTAAACAGCCAATAGAGGGCAGTAGAAACACAGAAAAGGGTTAGGACGTTCTGCGCATGCGCAGAACCAGTAATCGCCGAACAAGGAAGCAGAGAGACAGTGCTGGACAACTGCAGCAGCGAGGAACAGGTAAGTAAAGAAAACAGAGAGATTAGGCGGGGGAGCAGCGGGTGACAGCGGGTACACATGCCGGCTCCCGCGAGGGGACAGCGGGAGTGCGGTGTGTGACACTATGGGCTAGATTTACTAAGCTGCGGGTTTGAAAACGTGGGGATGTTGCCTATAGCAACCAATCAGATTCTAGCTGTCATTTTGTAGAAAGTACTAAATAAATGAAAGGTAGAATCTGATTGGTTGCTATAGGCAACATCCCCACTTTTTCAAACCCGCAGCTTAGTAAATCTAGCCCTATGTCTCTGCTTTCACTATCATGAGATGGTGGTAACAATTGCAGGACAGTGACCATACTTGTACCATTGTTGACCTTCTTAAATATGCTTCCCCATGCCTAACAAAGAATGGCTTTTTTGTTGTTTCCCATTTTGTATAGAATTTTAGACCTAAAAAAGAGAGATTGAGTGTGACGATAGCAAGGTTAATAACAGGAATATAATATAATACATTGATGCATGACCATGTAGCAGGCAGATTTTCCAAAAATAAAAATAATGCTAGGAACCATATTTCTGTGAAAAGATGTTTAAAAATAATATGGAATTGGCAGGAACACAAGCACGCTTGATGCTAATAGTTACTAATCATTAGAACATCTACTGTGTAGTATTTGAACAAAAGGTTAGTCACCTTTGTTGATTATTGTACATTAATTCAAACTGCTCTAACAAATACTTACCTGCTGTTCTTAACTGGCAAAGATTAACATTTATTAACTATATGAAGGCAAACACTACCTCCTTATGCTGAAATGTGGGTTTTTTCTCTCAAAGCTTTGTGAGTGAAATGCTCTTAACTACCCAGCCATCTACACCTGCCACATGTCGGGGTTGTGCAAGTCAGAAGGCAAAGTGTATACTGTGTGTTGGTTCATTTTCTTTAAGTTGGATTTAACAGCAGCCAAAACAGAGTGGCTGGCCACTTATCTAAACTACAACTTGCCATCACTTCGTCCTGCCAGCATCATCATGTGAGTTAGACCTGAAAATAATGCTTAGTGGGCCTCATTTTCCCATAAATATCTCATGTTATTGATATGAGATTGTTTTCTAAATGGGATCAATTCACTTTCTAGAAAATGGAGACAATCAGGACCTGGTTATCCAATAGGCTCACTCGGCTACAACCTAGGGCGCAAGGCTTTTGTGAGGGTGCACAGTTTTTGGGGTGCAAAACTGTGACAATTAGAGGTATAAACTAATATTCAATTTAAAATATAAAGAGAATAGTTGTTCTCCAAAAGTAAAAGGAAAGCATGAAATAAAAATGAAGTAATGTTTTAATATTTACGTATTCCTATGGTAAAGGCTGAAGACTGAGTCATCCTTGCATGGGCTCTTGGGTATAAGGCAGTAGGAGAGGCAAGGGTATAGGCACAGGCATGACAATCCCTTCCCTTCATCCTCAGTAGCGCTTTTCATCATTATAATTATTTATATAGTGCCAGCAGATTCAGTAGCGCTTTACAATTGGGAACAAACCATAATAAAACAATACTGGGTAATACATACATACAGAGAGGTAAGAGGGCCCTGCTCGCAAGCTGACAATCTATGGGACAATGGTTTGATGCACAAGGGTAAGTGCTGCATTATATTGAATATTTTTCCAGCTAGAATGCAAAGGTTACAAAGTATTTAGTCCGCTGTATGCTCAGTCACACAACTATGTTGGTCACAGGGTTGTCTTGTATTAGCTGTGTAGAGGGTGTTAATAGGCTAACCTAGGGAGATTAAGAGAGTGTAAGATGAATATTATAAGCTTGTCTGAAGAGGTGGGTTTTCAGAGAACGCTTGAAGGTTTGAAGACTAGAGGAAAGTCTTGTGGTGCGAGGGAGTTAATTCCATATAGTGGGTATAACCCGAAGAAAGTCCTGTAACCGGGAATTGGAGGATGTGATGAGAGTGGAAGAGAGACGCAGATCTTGTGCAGAATGGAGGTGTCAAGTTGGGAGATATTTTGAGACAAGCAAGGAGTTGTATGTCTGTGCAATTCTATTGACGGCCTTGTATGTTAGTAGAAGAATTTTATATTGGATCGTTGAAAAACAGGCAACTAATGTAGAGACTGACAGAGTGACTCAGCAGACGAAAGACTATTTGCAAGGAAAATCAATCTAGCAGCTGGGTGAAAAATAGAATATAGGAGGGAATTACAATAGTCGAAGCAGGAGATGATGAGTACATGAATTAAAGTTTTTGCAGTGTCTTGTGTGAAATATGTACGTATTCTGGAAATGTTTTTTAGATGTATCCAGCATGATGTAAATATAAAGTTGATGTGGGAAACAAAGGATAGTTGCAAGTCAAGGATTACACCTAGGCAGCAAGCTTGCAGGGTGGGATTTATGGTCATGTTGTCAACGGAAATAGAAATGTTAGGCAGTAAGCTTCTATTGTTGGGTGGGAATATTATTAATTCTGTTTTTTAAAGATTGAGTATGAGTTGGCGAGAGGACATCCAAAATGAAATGACAGAAAGACAGTCAGTAACACAAGACAACCCAGATGGTGAGAGATCAGGAGAGGTGTAGATAGAGTATTGCAGAGGACCTAGGACTGAACCTTGTGGTAATTCAACTGATAAAGGAAGCGGAGTGGAGGTTGTTCCAGAGAAACTAACACTGAAAGAGTGATTAAATAGGTAAGATGAGATCCAGGATAGGACAGTGCCTTTAAGACCCAGGAATTGTAGCGTTTGTATGAGGAAACAGTGGTCAACAGCGTTGAATGCAGCAGATCTAGGAGAATAAGAAGAGAGTAATAACCTTTAGTTTTAGCTGTTATAAGATCATTGACAACCTTGGTCAGATCAGTCTCTGTGAAATGTTTGGAGCAAAAGCCTGATTGAAGAGGATTCAATAGGTTGTTTGCAGAAAGTAGATGTGTGAGGCAAGTGTAGGCAATTCTCTTGAGAAGTTTGGAGGGGCACGGGAGCTGAGAGATGGGGGGGCAGTTTGAGAAAGTTTGGGTCAGAATTATTTTTTTTTAGAATAGGAGTAATCACTGCATGCTTGAATAGTGATGGAAAGATACCAGTAGAGAGAGATTACAGATTTTAGTTAGAGATGGAATGAGCACACAAGACAAGGACCTACCAATTTGTGAGGGAATGGGATTAAGAGCACAGGAGGTAGAGTAGGAAGATAAGAAGAGAGTAGAGTATTTGGTGGTCCTGCCCGGGACTTGTGGAATTCTGGCGGAAAATTCACAATCCAATCAATAGAGTCACCTCAGTAAAACTTCCCCCTTGCCCCTCATACTCACTACTACATAGGCCTATACCAGACATTTGCAAATATACAATGGCGCTTGTGGGCCATATACTCAATGCAGCCAAATGCGCAATAGCAGCAAATTGGAAGCATTCGGAATCCCCTTCACTGCCTGAAATTATCAATCGTGTATGGCAGACCTATAGCTGTGAACATATTACAAGCATTCTCAATGACCGTCCCAATAAATTTCGAGCGATTTGGGACCCTTGGCTCGCCTCCTATGGTGCAGAACAGCCAAGGCCCGATTAGATTGGAAACCGATGAATATAGTATCAGAAGACGTTCAATATACGGTTTGTACCTGTTATACATTTAGAATCCAAGCCAGGTGCCCCTTCTCCTTCCCCTCTCACCACACTAACATTTTTTCCTTTTCCTTTTCCCTTCCTCTCCTTGTCCCCTGCCCTCTCTCTCTTCTTTTTCTTTCTTTGTTCTTACTTTTATTGGCGAAGTTCATATTGTTTTTCTCATTCGCAATGTATCTGTTGTTTGATCAATGTAACTTAACCTTTACACTGTTTAAAAATTGAAAAATCTCCCTAATAAAATATGCTTAAAAAAAAAAGAAGAGGAGAGTAGAAACTTTTTCTTCATTTGTGGGATCAAATGAAGAGAGGATGCTGGGAAGGAATTGAGCTGATTGCGAGTCGAGTGAGATTATACCATTTCAAGTCTGCTCTTATCAATCTTGTCCTTGAAATAGGAAGCAAGATCCTGGGCACTTATGGTAGTTTGAGGGTTTGGACTGGGAGGATTGAGAAGAGATTTAAAAGTGTTAAAAAGGCATTTGGGGTTAGAAGCCTGAGCATAGATGAGAGATTGGAAGTATGCTTGTTTAGCAGTGTCCAGAGCACTTCGATAGGAGTGGTAGATATCAGTATATGTGATGAAATCATTAGAGGTACAAGATTTACGCCAGTGACGTTCAGCTTTATGAGAGAGTTTTTGCCGCTGTACTGTTCTGGCTGTAATGACAATGAAATGAGTGACAAAGACTGTCATGGCCCTTTTAAAAAGCCAAGTGGAGGGTAGTTTGGAAAACACTGGAGCAGAAAAGTTGGGGGGGAGGGGGAGTTAATATTAAGGATGAGTTTGTTTTTACCTATTATTAGGCTTTTTTTTGGATTTTAAGGGGAACTACAAATGTATTGGCCTAGATTGTCATGTACCCTTAATCAGGTCCTGGAGACAATAAACTTTAAATTAAAAGTTTAGCTTTTATGGACTGGAACAAAAAAAGAAATATATAATTGTGCTCAGTGAATGTAGTTTCTGTATTTCTATAGTCTCTAACTTGTCTTGCGGAGGTGGGTTTGTGGGCTCTGTTTTAACAATATCTCATTTTGAAACTGCAGCAATATATTTTTCATATATAATAGATTACAAATGTAGAAATGCCTTTCAGGTCTCCAATAACCACACTTGGGGAATGGTTTGGCTCATCTATGCTTCCATAGCATTAGTCATCTCACGAAACCCTTAATGATGTATATGGCATTGATTTCCATGTGTGTCATGACTAGTGTCTTGTTGTATTGCTGGATGTCTCTGAAAAATTTGGGATTGATAGGTTTGAGTCTATTTGTAATTATATTTAATATGTGTATAATACCAGAAATTGAAAATAAAAGTTAAGATTTGCTTTAGTTATTCATATTTTAAGGTGTTTCTTGTTGTAGTTATTACAATACTATAACACAAATGTATCTCAAATCTATATATTGCAAGACTGTGTGATATGTGTGTCAGCATAAAAAAGGTTGTGACCCATTGGCCTATGGTTTCACAATCCCATTTTGGGTTCAGCTCTTCAGTATCTATAAATTGTACAGGAATAGTAGATTGGTCTCGGTATTAGTAGGTAACCACCATAATCACATTGATATTTGATATTCCCAGGTTACTGTTGGTTATAACTAGATTAAATATAAATTAATTTAGTTTATGGATAATATATAGCAACATCATAATCCCACAACAGCACTAAGTGCCATGGGACAGTTTGGGTCATGAAAGGAAAGGAATTTACCCATTTGGAAGTTTGACCTCGGTAAATGAGGCCACGGTTGGGCAGAGCGGGTGTGGTAAATATTTTACCAATACTTTTTAGTGGGTCTGTATTATGGGGAGCTATGCAACAATACTTATATATAGGCATATAGTTCATATTTTGTAAATTGACTTGAACACAATGAAGTACTATGTGCAAAGATTTAAGCTTGGTTAGCTCCATTCAAGTCATTGGTATTCTGGGTCCCTGTTTGTCTTAAAGTATGTTTAATATATGTGTTCTGAAATAGATTGAAAATATGCAGAATAAAGTGGTGTGGTTTGTGACATTTTCAGCAATTTATATTGTAGGAAAAAATGTTGATTATTCTTTTTAGATACCAAATCACCAAGAAATAACATTTCGTGTAGATAGATGAAAGGAATAGATGATGAACTGCACGTATGGGACAGCAAAACTGGGACAGTATGACTCAGAAATTGATCTGTTGCTGTACTAGAAAGGCAAATAATGTATAGAAAGACATCATCTTAGGTGGTGATACTCTAACATTCCAGCTGATGAATAGGATGTAGGAGGCTATTTTCTAGTATATGTTCTTTTTTTTTTTTTTTTTTAGTTTTTTATTGTTTAGAAAAGGACATCTAATATAGACAGCAAAGTATCCATTCCGGTACTGAACTTTGTCGTATCTAAAGTGTTAACTGTGGTTGCTAAATAATCCATTGTCTGGCTAAATGATGTTGTAATGATAGTAGTCCATTTCAGAACATTAATATTAAATATTTATTAGGCTTTTTTTAAGCCTTGCCACTATGCATTCTCCATTCATTTAATATATGTAATGTACCTAGTAGAGCTTTCTCTTGTACTATTTACATCATCAGACTAAAGCTTGTGTTTCACGAATTAAGGAGATATAAGGTCATACCAATACCTTCACAATATGACATCCCTGTTTTTAAAATAAGTGATGTATTGAGTAAGTGTAGTAAAATAATTGACCTTGTATGTCTTATACTTAAACGTCCTGTTTTAATTTTTGAAAGACCGTATGCACCGAAAAACACTGAGACCTGTGATCTCTCCACCAGTATCACTGACTTTTCCATGGGTTATTTACATGATGATAATATTCACTTTCTTACAAGATGGTAATTCAGCTTCCCACTGCCGCTTTTCACATCCTCTGTAAAATAAGGCTGAAATAAGCCTCCTGTTCATATGGCTGCAGTACAACACGTGCCTATGTGTGTGATCAACAGCTGGTGGAACAGTCATTTTGTTTTGAGAAATTCAGAAAATTAAAAAATTAAATCATACAGAAAGCTATTACAATAGTAAGAGCCAGGTGGTCAGGTCAGGCACTAGTGCTGCTTAGAGCAGTATCATTGTGTTCTGATTTTCTTATTCCGTACTATTTCATATAATATAAGTCCATGCAGAAAGGTCTGTCCTGATGCCATCCATAACCCTAGGTCTGTGGTTCCTACTCCACAGATATAGATTGTAAATTGTTTACAGATTCAGCCCTGGTGTCTAAGTTATTATCTTCTTACCTTTTACCTCTCACTTACACATACTGGTGGCAGCCATTTTGTAAGCTTAACCAATATTGGCGTAAATTTAGCCTATCAATTTATTCAGCAAAATCAATGAGGCACTTCATGGGTTTTATACAAGAGGCACTGTTTTTATAGTGAATTTATAGACACCATTGTCATGAACATGTATTCAGCTCATAAAATGGCTGCCTCCATCATGTGGTGACAGAAACACTGTCACTTGTAGTATCCCAAAAATGTGGCCTGTGCACAGCACCAAGGCCTTTATCCTTTTTATGCCTTTTCACCAGTGCTACCTTGCTCTTTATAGTTCAGAGTATCAATCAAATATAGCAGTGTGATAGCTTGGCCAGGAAAGAGAATTTGTTAACTCAATTTACCCCCTCTTCTTGTTGTCGTTGTGAATGATTCCCCTTTATCAGTGAATGGTTTACAATAAATGCTTATAAGGAACAATGTATTATTTTGTAGAAAATTACTTTGCAGTATCAGGATGTTAAAACCCATGTAAGCAGCAAATAAATGAGCTTGTAGCGAGGTACACTGAGTATCACCCCTTTGCCAATTAGCTAGCTCGCAGTGATCCTCCCATAACTGACACTTGCTAGCCTATCAGTAAATAGCTTGACTCACTGAGAGCTCGAGTTGTGGTCTTTGTCACATAAGATGACATGCAGCTGATTATTGAGGGAGAGAGCAAAGTGAGAGGAGGAGAGAAGGAGTGCTGAGGAGGAAAAAGGTCAGACGGAGGACAGTGGTGAAAGATGAGAGAGAGAATGCAGTTGAGAGGGTATTTGAGGCTGATGGAACAATACAGAAAAAAATTGAGAAAATGGGTAATAGATGGAAAATATTGAGGAGTATGTATAAGAGGAAAACGGTAGGTGGAACAGAGTGATAGTGATAAAATAGAACAGTATAGAGGAAATAATTGAGTACTTGCTAAAAGCTGGAAAAATTACAGAACAAGAAAACGGTACTAGGAAAAGGTAGAAACAAGTCGGTAAGTTAGCATTTAGAGAGAACGTGTCTCTAAGTGATTGTCATTTTAGTCAGTAATTTAGCTTTTTAGTAAAGATGTATCCATAAGATCAATTGGGCGGAGGTCAGAATAGGATAGGGAGGAGAAACAGGCCAAAGGCACAGACAAGCCCAACAGTCAGATATTGGGCATCTATATCCAACCAGGTGACGAGCTGACAACACCTACAGAACCACCTTGGACAAGAGAACCAAACTCCCAGGACAACTGCTTCCCAGAACAATAGGGACACTCAAGGGCCCTGCAAGATGGCTAGTGGTTGATCACTTTAGCTTTTATATTATTTCACTTAACAAGAGTTATCTTATCACCAGAAAATAAAGATACAAGACACTTGTTTTGGTGTATATAAAAGTAATTTTTTTTTTATTGAAAATGTAAATTTTAATCAGAATGGTGGCCAATTAATAGCAAGACCAATCAGCCTTTAGCCCTGCCCATAAACCGTAAACTTCTTCAACACTTCTAGGTGGTGCAGCCCAACTCTACCCCGTTTGGCTCATTAGCTGAGGTCCACCCGACCAAGAAATGCCCCCCAATTACCCCGATGGTAGTATAACTAATTGGACATCCCTGTTAGGGGAGAGTGCCCAACACGCCACCCGAACTTGTCATTCTGGTAGCTGATTGGACTGCTTTCTGCCACAGCTAAATTCCCCCATCCCAGGAACCTAAACCCGCCACCAACAGATTGTAGTGGTTTATATCACACTTTTCTATAGCTGAAAGATATTAGTATATGGATAATTAAATAGATACCTGTTATAACCACTATAAGACCTAAGGAATTCCCATGGTTGTATAAATACAACATTTTAATTTCACCATTTTTTAAACACCGCCTTAAATTGAATACTTGTCAAAGGAGAACATCCCGATGCGTAAGCCAGTTATTGCCAGCAGCAGGCTCCATACTCCTATACACCGAAACCAACCTTACAGGGCAAAATATGGAGTCTGTACTTCTTTGCAAAGTAATCCAACACACTTTACCGAGCGGGTTCTTCTTAGACCAGTGGATACTGCAAACAATGTCATCATCCCTAAAAATCACGTTTTCATAAAGTAAACCCGAACAAGCTGACAACTTCCAAGAAGCAATCAATTTACTGATCCTAAAAGCCCCAAAGAAAGCCGTAGAGAAAGCTAAGCAGAAAAGAGACACCTCCAAATTATTTCTAGCTATGTCAGATATAACAACCAACAAACGACCCAACATTCCTTTGTCAATAGGTCTCCTCCTATCATCTTAAACCAGGGAAAGCCTAGCCCAGCCTTTGAACGCTTTGCTCACTGAAAAAAGATTTCGTAACGTCACACAGACCCTTCAACTGCAAGAAATAAGAAATGCCCGCAAGTCCTACTACCATAAAAGCCTTAGACCCAAAGTAAAACAATTCCATACAAATTTCAGAACACGCTGCTCAACTGGCTTACCTCTAACTTCATTTGATGTACAGAAAACCTCCCAAGATGACAGGACTCGTATATCTCTTCAAGGTGGAAGGGGCTATTGCATCCCCCACTAGGTCTTCTATACGAGCCTGAAAATCTGCCAAAGAAAATTGGGGCAAGGGACCCTGAGAATATTACCATCTGGTACAAGGGAACAAAACCTAGCCTAGTCAAATCTCGACAAAGCACCAGCAGTAACGTTAGCTTTGAAAACAATATTAAAACATAAACATTTATAGACCAAGGGTCTGATTAATTAAGGAAAATAAATAAAAAAAAATAGTAAATTTGCACCTTGGCAAAACCATGTTGCAATGCAAAGGGTGCAAATTTGTTTATTATTTTGCACATAAGGAAAAAAACTGACTTTATTTTCATTTAGGACACAAATACTTAATAGCTTTATTTTTATACTGACATTTAAAGTTGATCTAGGACATGCCCTACCTCAATTATCAAACGGTCCGCACATTTTAAATTTGCCATCCCTTCCAATGCAACATGGTTTTGCCAAGGTAACAATTTACTCTTTTTTTTCTTTACTTTCTTTAATGAATCAGGCCCCAAATGTCTAAGTAACCATAATATAGGCGGATAAGTTGTCTTCTGGTTAATAATGACATGCACTACCCGTAAATTGTCACTTCAGAAAATTATATTCATATCCCACAAACATTCATCCCACAAATCTACTGCCACAATGATTTGGAAACAAAAAATATTTGTGAACCCCTCTTGATGCCACGGAGCAGCACACCATTCGCTGCCCAGGTAGGCCCTGAACCCAGCTCACTCAGCAGGGTCAGTAAACATTACCTCCCTCACTCCATTCTTCTGTCCTCTAATCTGAGCGCCTTCAAACGGGAGCTCAAAACCCATCTGTTCCTCAAAGCCTTCCAGCTGGCCACCTAACCTCCTTCCTTTACTCCTTCTCTCTCTTTCCTGTTCACGCTCCTCTTGTGCTTCTTACCCTCTACTGACTCTTCTCGTGTCTGCTGTCTGTTTCCCCTACCTTTATCATGTAATCTCTTACGAGCAGGACCTCTTCCCTTCTGTCTCATCTCCATTCCTCTTCTCCTAAGCCATTGTACTTGCTGTACTTGGAGCTATTGGAGTTTTGGTTTACTCATCTCGTTCTGTTGTGTTGTACCCTGTACGATCCACTGTTCGTTTTGTACGGCGCTGAAAAAACCTTGTAGCGCCATATAAATAATAATAATAAAAAATAATAATAAGCAGCTGGATTTCTTCAATATTGGCAGGAGGAGTCCACAAACAAACCCCATTGAATTGCTGCACAAAAAGACTCCACGTAACTAAATCCTCCCTGATTTCCACAGAAAGCCCAATAAACTGCTGACTTTTGACTACACCTGGTGTATATCTCTCCAATCTATGATAAAAACCCTACCCATTGGAATGACATGACACACAAAATTACACAGACCAAGAAGGGACTGAGCCTGTTTCAACTTAACTGTACGTATCCCTAAAAACAAATCCAACATACACTCAATTTTACTACTTTATCCTCGGGTAACCTACAGCAACCTGCCTGAGTATCAGTTTCTATGCCCAAGTAAGACAGTCACACCTTCGGACTCTGTATTTTTTGCTGCATCCGGAACTCCCATAACACGAAATAGTGATTGAGCACAAAAATAGTTCTTTGCAAACTTCAGAACCAGCCTGGACCAATAAATTAAAAATCATCTAAATAGTGGACAACCTCTTGATGCCTTGAACCTGCAACAATTTCCCAATGAAGAAAAGAGCTAAAACATTAAACAATACCCAACACTGCACATCCCATAGGCAGACTTTTCTCATCATATGGGTATGGGAGATAGGTCACCGGACTCCTGAACAGCAGGCCAGGTAAATACATTGCGCGGATTATGTGCAAAGGGCGCCAAGGATGGGGAAGAAAAATGTGTATTATATTTTTGTGCTGTGGGGCCGCTTGTAGTTGCCGCAATAGGGTCCTGGGAAAAATTGGGCATAACTGGATGTGCTGCGGTATTCACAGGACTGGAAGGATCAGTCAATACATTAGGCAAGACATTATCCCTGCCTGCACAGATAGGGGTGTAAAGGACATTGCAGTCATAGAACTATGCAACAAGGGAGGGGGGCAGTTAAGTTGGGGCAGAGACTGCTATTCAGAAATCCCTTCTGCCTGACCAGGCTTTAATTACACTGTTAGGGAAGAGGCATCTAAAGCAGGGTGAGAGGGGCTGTGTGCACCTTGTGCATTTCCCCCTCTCCTCCATCATTGATGTGAGGGCTGGAGGCGCTGCCAGGAGGAATGCTCCCCCAGTCCCAGGATCTGCAAAAGGCAATTCTTGCCAGGAACTTTCCAGAAGGCAGGAGAAATCTAACTGTCACTGACCACTCTTCTAAGCCTTCCCTAGCATAGCTCCTCCCTGAACTGGCTACATTTTGCAAACCTCTCCATGCTATGTTGACTTTTGCCAAGCTCAACATTTTTTCTTTAAAATAAACATCCTCAGAATTTATGCTACTTCGGACCAATCCCTGCACTCTGTTATCCTAGCTAGTGCAAAAGTGCTATCAGCTCCATCCAACCGTTTGTTGTTTCATGCACTGAAGGCTACTCATGTAAGTCCTGGTCAGGTAAGCTAAGAAAATGAGTTAGTGATAGAATAGGAGCTTGTACTTCCAAACAGAGCAGAGATGCCTCTGCTTTGTGTACTCTATCTAACCTGCAGCCTCACCTTTTAACCGTGTGACTACTTTACATTTGGACTTTTATATTGTCTGCCTCCAATATATTATACATTATACATCATAATTAAGGATTTTATTGTACTTGTATTATTATGTCTTTACAGATGTTTTGTAGATGTTACAGTGCGCTTTAATCCATTTATATTTCTCACAAGTTTTCTTGTCTAAACTTTCTGACTCTTTACGGAAAGAGTTTTAACACCTGTTTGTATTCAATTTAACTACAGAACACTTATATTGTGTAAACTACGGGGATGGCAAACTTGCATATTGTGAAGATGATCGCTCACTATTTTATGCCAGTTCCAATGCAAGTTCTTATTTTCTTTTATGTTCTTCTTTGTATGAGCTTTCTTGTTGCTAATCTGTCATCGTTAGCTTCACAGTTGCTTTTCTGCTTTTTTCTTTGGTTGTTTTTATTCTCCTAACAAATCTTTTCTTGTTATTTTGTTAGACAATAGTTTTGCATCTCCCTATTAAGCTTCTGTACGTTTGCTCTGCAGTCATTCTGCACAGCAGTGCTGCAGTAAACCAACTTTAGCACTCTCGACTATCTGTGATACCCATAATGCTCATATGTCTAAGAAATGTTTTTGTTTTTTTATTTTAAATCCTCAGTGCAGCTGAAGTTGTGAAAACTACTGAGTTTTCAGCTTGTAAATGTCAGCAATCTAACCCATCACAAGGTCCAGACAGGGGTAATCATATCATGTGCTTGTGATCGACATTAGCATTTACATCTGTGATCAGCTGGGTGTCAATGGAGAAAGCTTCATTGACCCCTGGGGTCATGAGTTCGATTCCCGACCATGGCTTTATCTGTGTGGAGTTTGTATGTTCTCCCTGTGTTTGCGTGAGTTTCCTCCGGGTGCTCCGGTTTCCTCCGTTTCCTCCCACACTCCAAAGACATGCTAGTAGGTTATTTGGCTGCTTTCAAAAAATTGACCCTAGTCTCCCTCTCTGTCTCTTTGTGTGTGAGTGTGTGTCTATATTAGGGAATTTAGATTGTAAGCTCCAATGGGGCAGGGACTAATGTGAATGAATTCTCTGTACAGCGCTGCTAAATTAGTGGCGCTATATAAATAGATGATGATGATTCAGCATCCAAAAGACACTGCTGTGCTGTCTTTACTCCCAACCCTGGTACAAGCGATAGGTTGCAGACCCATTCTTAATGGCAGTCAGTTGAGCTGAATGCATGAGCAATTTCCAATGATTGAGAAAGAGATCAACTTTTTCAGGAAAAGGGAACACAACTCTGAGAACTGATAAGTCCAATTTCTCCATGTCGGTTGTATCAGAGGATAACTTAGTATTATATACAATACATGGATGTTTCCTCTTGAGCCCGCAGAAAAGTCATTGTATTTGATGCTAGAATTCTTAATGCATCCAAATTAACAGTGTTTGTGGGCCTAGGTTATTTGTTTTCACTGCATCTGATACACAGTTACGGTGTTATTAATGGCAATTTTTTCTGTAGGCTGCTATGCCAGGGACTGTAAACATAGGGCCATTCCTTCTATGAGGCAGGTGAAAACTTGGTCTTTCTCACCTTGCCTCTAACGTGCTATCATCAGCACTCAGATCACTGGGGCACAGTAGTAATTGATTACTGAAGGATCACAGGGCGACAAAAGTCTTCCTGCAGTTGGAGTAGGGTGACCGACAGTGTAAGTATGGAGAGAAAACATTCCAAGGAATGGGAACTGGCAGTGTACAAATCCTGCCTCAGGCAGCAGAAGGAAGAATAACCACTATAGATATAACTGTATGTGTCATATACTTTCAATTGATTTTTCCCATTAGGAACATAGGCTTACCTGTAGTGAGTGTCTAAGAAATATGTTAGAATATATATTGTGTAATTATTTTATTATCTTAGGTGTATATCTGTATTCCGCAATGTTATTAATAAGGGTTATATCTTCTGGAGTGCTTCCAATTCAGTGATGAGTTTTAGAAGCCCTAACCATGTAAACCAGGACCAGAGATCACATGCCGCTACATGGGTTGGGTTGCCCTTTCTACACTCAGATGCTGATATGCAATGAAAGATCTGCTGTGTCCTGAAGTGCGCATAGAACTGTATAATACAAACCTAATAATGGCGGCAGAGCTTACCCATAATGTCTGCAAACAGTCTGCAAGTCAAAATGTCTTGATTTAAAACATATATTTAAAATGTATTGATTCAGCTCAATCAGTAAATAGCACAAAATTAACTTTGCATCACTGGAATTGATTTGGTTCATTGGTCATTTAAAATCCTTTCAGGTTTTGTTATAAATAAAATATTGCAGTTTTTTATAGTTTTAGATAGCTATGTGAAAGTAAATGAACTTACAAATGTGTTTCCCGTCCTTTACGGTTTTTTAATAATTTAAAAAAAAAGTTTCTTGAAGTGTTTTTTATCCCCTCTCTTTTTTTAGTCATTACTGTTTTGTCACTTGCAGTTTATTGAGAGAAAAGCTGTCCATGAGTTTAAAAATGGACTTGACATTTCCGAAACTCCCTGAAAATAAGTTGGCCAATTCTTAAGCAGAATGTCATGCTGGCTTTGAATTAATGTCACTTGCTTCTTGTCCCTTGCTGAGGTTCATAGTCTGGCTCTGATGGTTTCCATTTTGGTCCAGTGATAGTAACGGCACATTCTATCAGGCTGTTCTAAAGGTTTCTAACTTGTAACAAAAGACTGAGGGGTCTATGTATTTGTATTTAGATCCCTCCGTTATGAAGATAGAAAATCTTCACTCCCTGCAATTTATGAAAATATTGTCACCGGGGCAGCTGAGTAGCGACACTGACCGGCAGTGGTAAGAGGAGCCTTACCACTGGAAAGACAGTGCAGGGTCCCTTTAAGCATGAGTGAGCTGGCTCGTGCATGCACACTGGAGCTTGAAGCCCAGACTTGGGGTCTAGATTGAAGTCATAATAAATATATTTAGAAAACAATCAATATTATTTATTAAAGCATTTTGACCCCAGTGCCTCACAGCACTGGGGTCATGAGTTCGATTCCTGACTATGGCCTTATCTGTGTGGAGTTTATATGTTCTCCCCCGTGTTTGTGTGGGTTTCCTCTGGGTGCTCCGGTTTCCCCCCACACTTCAAAAACATACTAGTAGGTTAATTGGCTGCTAACAAATTGACCCTAGTCGCTCTCTCGCACTCTGTCTCTGTGTATGTATGTTAAGGAATTTAGACTGTAAACCCCAATGGGGCAGGGACCGATGTGTGTGTGTTCTCTGTACAGCACTGCAGAATTAATGGCGCTACATAAATGATGATGATGATTTTTTTCCTGTGAGCACTCTCGGCTAACACCACCATGAGATTAAATGGGCTTCCCCCGTGAGAAGCATCAATCGAAGAGCATGTCAGAGGCTACTCCTGGCGTTATTCTTCACTGGCCCAGAAGCTTTGATAGATAGAAAAAATCCTATTATTCTGGTTCTAGAAGTCTTCTCCTATTGATAAATAGACCCTTTATAAACCATATATCTCACTCCTGAGTGTCAGGATGGCTGCAATTTATAATTTGTCATCAGTCTCCAGATTTGACCTGTATACTCCCACATCCAGATGTGGAACGGTCCACAATGCTTTAGCCATCACTTAGACATGCCTATATTTTGTATGTGTGTGTATATATATATATATATATATATATATATATATATATATATATATATATATATACATATATATATATATAATATCTCATTGTGGCGAAGAGGCTTGTTCGTCACACCTCTCCTATGGGGGCAATAGGTAGATACCCAGCTAGTCTGCAAGAGTAGACTATAGACAGGGTTATATTTTCCCTGGGCTCCTCTTTCAGCACATACACACACACAGGTGTTCCACATGGGTGTTTTTTAATTTGCTGTTTACTATGGTTGGTTGTAGTGTTGGGGTGGATGATAAAGCACTGTTTGTATTTGTGGGTGGGGTTACCGGTGCCAGTTAGTGGCTGGCTAGTAGTGAGGGAACTACTGTTTAGCCAGACGTAGGGTTGTGGGATAATTGTGATGTTTTACTGGAAATGTCTGCTGTAACCACCGCTGAAACTATTTAAGCCATCCCGAGAACTGCCAATAAACAGTGGAATGGTTCAGCTAAGCTGTGTGAGACTCCAGTGAATGAAATGCTTTATCACTATATCTATTTATATGTCTGCCTGTCTGTGTATCTCTCTCTCTCACTCTGTATATATGTATGTATGTATATATATAATTTGTATGTCATTAAAATACATTTTCATAGATATACTTGTTTAGAATATATCAGCAGCTATGGGACGAAGAAGGAATACACCATTATATGCTTTGCTTTCTCCACAGGTGATGCAAGTTAGACTGACTTCTTTCTGAACTTGCAGTATGTTGTGCATGCCTAGATTAGTGGCTTCTTAAACTATTGTTATTAATCATTATTATTTATTAAACAGTTTTACTTTATTCTATTATCTGATGAGCATTAATTTAAAAATTGTATCTACTTAGACATTTTCTTTTGTTTTCTATTACGTGGAATAGTGTTTGTCTCATTTTTTTAGATACATTATGACAACTGCCAGTCAGGAGGGTCCGAGATTATAGAACTGGACATTTAGTAAAACGTAGTAGTAGAAAAAAAATCTGCACATTGTCCAGCACTATACAGTGATAATGGTTTTATAGTTAGAGAATAAATTTATGTTTTAAATTTACTTCTTTTTTTTCTCTTTTATAGCATATTCAGCTAAATTGGTCTCCTACAAGAAAGCCATTTCATTTCATGGTATAAAGTACTCTTGTAGTCTGTTTACTGGTAATCTATTAAATATGATGTGACGATAAATTATCACTTCTTTCTGTGTTTGACATTCTAATCGGTGCACATGCTAATTATGAATGGTTTATTGGAATGCTGTCTAAAGGACTAAACAGTTAGCATATTGGATCAGTGATGAATTGATAATGGGATGTTGACACGTAAAGTGCAAATTAAATGCAATATATTAAATGTGTTTAGTGTTCAAGGACTGCTGGTGTTTTACTAGGAGTGAAGTGAAAGTGTTTCATTAGGTATATTTGCATTTCAAAAGTAAATGGTTATAATGAATATCAGTACCACCATACAAATTCACTCTGTTATTTCATTTTATTTATTAATATGAGCGAATACCGGGGAACACCTGGGAAGAAAAATCTCCCAGAAAATGTCCTCAGAATTTTCACTTCTTTCCATATAATCCAAAGAAAAGTGGATAATGACTAGTGTATTACTGTTGCAAACTAATCTCTTTGTTTTCTGTTATTAACATGGGCCAATAGCAGCTGTGTTAGCAGTTTAGTATTCCGCCTTATACGCAAACAAAAAGAATGTTTCCTTTATAATTTTAACATGATGCCAGTAGAGGGCATTCCGTGCACAGCACATTAATTAAACTCTATAAATTCTCAACATTTAGAATATACAGTATATGATGCATTATCGGCTTCACTTTCACCTTAAACACATTATGTATTTATTTAGGGAATTGTTTTATCGTGTGTAGTTTATATGCGATCATTATTTAGATGATGTAGGTTCCACACAGGTCAATACTATTTGGCTTTAACATAAGATGAAAATGATTTTGAACCATCCAGTTAATCTCAGATTGATATTCAATCAAGAGTAAGACAGTAGTGTAATCTGTGGGAAAGTTCTATGCTCGTTATACCCAGATGTATATTATTCAATAAACATCTAATTGTAGCAGTCAATATGTGTCAACCTCATCTTCAAGTTGTAATGTATTATTTAAAATGAACATCTTAGGCCTAAGTGCAGTTTTTAAAAACAATGCAATGTTAAGTATTTAATTGAGTTCTTTATATCTTCAGCAGGATTTCTTAATTCCAGCTTGAGGTCTTGAACAGGTGAATTAATCTTTTCGACTGGGTCAAGTTATTATTCCTACTATGTATGATATAAATTCTAATGCTCGTAACAGTTCAAAGATTCCAACAGCCACTGCTGGATACATATTTCCTTTTTCCTTGGAGAAAACATGACATGTTGTAGGTGCCTAAGGGCCGTAAATGAAAAAACACGATCTATGGGATGGGCAACCTTTGACACATACGCTATTCTTCATTACGTTTCCATGATGACCTGCCAAGAACCAGTGTTAATTTAAAGCTGACCAGCCTTGCTATAACATTGCAGTCAGGGGATACATTCACAGTTCAATAATCATGTTGCCACAGCTAGATTTGTTGCAAATCTGGAAAAATAAAAATCCTTTACTGAAGATTGGTTTACGTGTCGATGTTACATAATGTCATTTTCGGTAGTTATAATAACCGTATTTTTGGTTCAGTTTCTTTTAGAGGTTTGGTGATACTAAATGTTTATTTTCCAGTTTGAACTTTCAACATGGAAACATTTTAATAATATTGGTTTTGCTTTTATTCTCTTACTGTGAACAGGGCCGGATTAAGGGAGGGGAGGCCCCCGGGCTAAGGGTACTGTGAGGGCCCCCCCATCCACGACCCCTCCCGTGAACTTACCTCCTTCTGTTGTTCCACTCCCTGTAGCAATTACGCGGCGCACAGTAAACTCCTTACTGAGGAGATTTCGTGAGAGTGAGACTGAGTCATAGCCTCACTCTCACGAGATATCCTCAGTAAGGAGATTACTGCGCATTGTGTAAGTCCTACAGTGACAGCAGGCCGTTAACAGCATAACATTTGCTGTTAGCTGCCTGCCATTTTCCTTGAACCAGTGACAGTCGGAGCTGGGGGCAGGGAAGTCCCCGACCCGATGAAAGCAGGCGGGGCCCCCAGCTGCCAGAGGCCCCTGAGCTGTAGCCCCTTTAGCCCTATTGTTAATCCAGCTCTGACTGTGAACACCAACTCCACGAATAAACCTCTAAAAGTAGACTAGTTGTAGTCTGTGCTAATAGCACCTTCCTCCCCCAAGGTGCTGAATGACTGGCTCTTGGTTGTCCCCAGGTATTTTGTATATAATTTCAGTGCCAACAAGAATACTGCCACAGGAAAAATGCCATAGGCTAGAGCAATGACAGGAATGCCAACTAAGAGCTGTACACATAAAAATAATGCAAGTACCTTTACAGACACAGACAGCCTGGTTCAGGCGTCCAGTCTGAGGTCCTTGCTTGCAGCAAGCAAGTATGGTAAGCTTGAAGCAGTGTTCAGAGCAGGCGGTAATCCAAGGAATGGCCAAGGCACAGGCAAAATTCATTGCAGACAGCTACCCAAAACAAGGTCCATGGAAAGGTCAAGGCAGGCAGCTGTCCAAAACAAGGTCAGGATCCAGGCAAAGGTCAAACAAAAATTCAGGGACATCAACCAGGAAATCACAGGACAAGGTAAACTGCGCCTGTAACTGGAAGTAAGGCAAAAAGGCAGCCTCCACTAATTTGAGTGCAGGCAGCCAATCTATGAGCTCCAATGGAGCTGAGTATCTCAATCCTCCCCCTGCCCTCTTCCCCAGCTGGACGGCTTAAAGTGATGACATGAATGTAAAGTAATCTACCTGCCCGGCTGCTCACCAGTGTCTCTAGTAGCCAGTACATTGCAGCAATGCGCACTTGTACCTGTTGCTACGGACACTGCTACGGGCAATAGGAGGTGCTTACTGTGCCATTATGTCTTCTCATTGTTTTTCGGGAGTTTGATGTTTTTTGGCATTTGCTTTTTACTGTCTGTCACCTACCGTTACAGATCACCCCTACTGGTGTTGCCACCAGACAATCACTGACTGCACCAGTTCTAGGAGAGTTCTTGCAGCCACCACCAATCTCTTCACCGGCACCTGCAACCACATATTTTTGGGTGTTTTGTACATCTGCTGCAGCAGCTCATTGCAGGTGACTGTGGCTGTTTCCTCCTCAGCACTTACTTAATATCAGGACTATAATTAGGGCACTAGGTTCAACAAACGATAGACGAGGAACAGATTAGGTGGTGAACTCCTAAGTGTAGCTCCCAGCTGGTAAGAATTGCAGGATCTTGCGGGAAAAATTGTGTTTATTGCTCATAAATAGTCCTTACTAGGACTGTAACACATCACTATGTGGTGGTGATGGTCACAGACTACAGCAACATATGTTCATTATTTAGAACAGACACCAGTCTCCAGTTCTGCCATCATTTCAAATTAGCGGTTGACGTACTGAACCAATCCTAGTAGATGGCCAGTCTGGGAAAGGGAAAGAGACTGTGCTGAGCCAACCAGTGAGGACTAGATTTGACTGGGCCAATGGACAGAGACATTATTCTTATCATCAGTGCTAATTGTAACTCATCCTAGTAGACCACAGGGTTTAAAGTAGACAGTCATATCAAATATTTTTACGTACAGTCAAGTCCATAAATATTGGGACATCGACACAATTCTCATATTTTGGGCTCTATACACCACCACAATGGATTTGAAATGAAACTAACAAGATGTGCTTTAACTGCAGACTTTCAGCTTTAATTTGAGGGTATTTACATCCAAATCAGGTGAACGGTGTAGGAATTACAACGGTTTCTATATGTGCCTCCCACTTTTTAAGGGACCCAAAGTAATGGGACAATCGACTCAAAAGCTATTTCATGGACATGTGTGGGCTATTCCCTCGTTATTTCATCATCAATTAAACAGGTAAAAGGTCTGGAGTTGATTCTAGATGTGATATTTACAATTGGCATCTGTTGCTGTCGACTCTCAATATGAGATCCAAAGAGCTGTCACTATCAGTGAAGCAAGCCATCATTAGGCTGAAAAATTAAAACAAACCCATCAGAGAGATAGCAAAAACATTAGGTGTGGCCAAATCAACTGTTTGGAATATTCTTAAAAAGAAAGAACGCACCGGAGAGCTCAGCAACACCAAAAGACCTGGAAGACCACAGAAAACAACTGTGATGGATGACAGAAGATTTTTTTCCCTGTTGAAGAAAAACCCCTTCACAACAGTTGGCCAAATCAAGAACACTCTCCAGGAGGTAGGTGTAAATGTGTCAAAGTCAACAATCAAGAGAAGACTTCACAAGAGTGAATATAGAGGGTTCACCACAAGATGTAAACCATTTGTGAGCCACAAAAACAGGAAGACAAGATTAGAGTTTGCCAAACAACATCTAAAAAAGCCATTACAGTTCTGGAACAACATCCTATGAACAGATCAACTTGTACCAGAGTGATGGGAAGAGAAGAGTATGGATAAGGAAAGGAACTGCTCATGATCCAAAACATACCACCTCATCAGTGAAGCATGGTGGTGGTAGTGTCATGGCGTGGGCATGTATGGCTGCCAATGCAAATGGTTCCCTTGTATTTATTGATGATGTGACTGCTGACAAAAGCACCAGGATGAATTCTGAAGTGTTTCGGGCAATATTATCTGCTCCTATTCAGTCAAATGCTTCAGAACTTATTGGACGGCGCTTCACAGTGCAGATGGACAATGACCTGAAGCATACTGCAAAAGCAACCAAAGAGGTTAACAAGTGGAATGTTATGCAATGGCCAAGTCAATCACATGACCTAAATCCGATTGAGCATGCATTTCACTTGAAGGGAAAATGCCCCAAAAACATGCAGGAACTGAAGACATTTGCAGTAGAGGCCTGGCAGAGCATCACCAGGGATGATGAAACCCAGCGTCTGGTGATGTCTATGCGTTCCAGACTTCAGGCTGTAATTGACTGCAAAGGATTGCAACAAAGTATTAAAAATTCAAAGTTTGATGTAGGATTGTTTAGTTTGTCCCATTACTTCTGGTCCCTTGAAAAGTGGGAGGCACATATAGAAACCGTTGTAATTCCTACACTGTTCACCTGATTTGGATGTAAATACCCTCAAATTAAAGCTGCAGTTAAAGCACATCTTGATAGTTTCATTTCAAATCCACTGTGGTGGTGTATAGAGCCCAAAATATGAGAATTGTGTCGATGTCTCAATATTTATGGACTTGACTGTATCTTGTAAGACTTTGCTGCTTACTATATTGGTCTGGTTGCAAAGTCTAGTAAGCTGCCATTAGTAGTAATAAAACACATAAGCGGTGACTAGGGCCAAAGAATGAATTTTTTAAAAAAACATACAGTCATGCTGCTTTCTCAGTTTTGTTTTTACCTCTACTCAGAAATACCATGTTTACTTCATGTATTCAGAGTACAATGATGTTTATCTTCAAATTAAAAAAGTGAGCTTTTCCTTTTATTACCCTACCACATAATGCTAGATGCAAACTACCATATCATAGGTTTTTAATGTTTTTTAATGAGTAAATGTTAATTACCATATTTTTAATGCTATAATTCCTTGCAGGCCATTATTTGCCCATAAAGTAGATGTACTGTGCATGACAACAATGTGTGAATGGTATCTTAGGCAAAACCCTTTCAGAAAGAGCTATTTTAGGATATTGCAATAAACAATGGGTTCTATTTCCAAGTGAAACATTTGAAATTACAGAAAGCTCATCTATCATACTCATTAAAGGATTTTAAAGCTCTGCGTTGTCTTGAAAGACATTGGTCTTCAGTCCTTTACTTTCCACATGCTTGGGGAATGTGCTCACATTCTTTTGAACTACTTTGTAACTTGGCCTAGTCATTTTCTCTGATTTCTGGTTGCATGGCAGCCTAACATTCAGCTTAAACTTTCTTTGACTCTAAGTTCAGGTAAAACATTTCTGGTGCATGAGCCACGTCTTGTGGTATGCTTTGAGGTTGTCACCAGTTCCTGGTGAATCGATAGACTAATATTGTTTCAGACCAAATCATGGCAGCCTCCAGTATGTGCAAATGACAGTCACATTGCAATGTTAGCAGTTTTGTACATGGAAATAGTTTGCATGATTTTATTGTACTGGCCACTCTACGTGATAATAAGTTGTTTCTCTTGTGTTTTCTGTATATGTACAGAACTATGGCTAAAGACTCAGGCAGGGAGAAAAAGAAGTCTTTTAGGTCATTTTGTTAAATACAGTTAAATGTTCAGTTTATGGCAGGCCACGCATAGCTTTATCATTAGATTTAGTGAAAAATCAAACTAGTAACTTGATGGAAGGACACTTTTCACTGTAAGATCAAAGCTATGTCTCCAACGACTCAAGGTCTCTAATATTTAATTGCACTAATTGTACTAATTGGATTGCAAGACACTTTCATATGCTTCTTGCAAATGATTCAGTCATCTATACTAAATCTACCAAAGGAGAGATTATGGTCCTGTAAAGCCGCTTTTCAGACTGATTTGGCTACTTCATATGAGGCAGAATCATTGTTGTGGTGTTCTCTCTGGTTGATTGGGCCCATGTGAAAAGGATTTAAAGTTTTTTGTTGGTACCAACAGTAAATAGTGTTTGCTGGTACTAAAAGCAAAGAGACAACTATTTCTCCTTGTGTTACCTGTTTCAGTGGTCTGGTCACATAAATTATGATAGTGAGTTATTGGGAGGAATATATATATATATATAAATATATATATATATTTCTATATATTGAACTGCACTCATACTGTGGAACCCTATTGACAGTACTTTACCCTGTACAGGGGATATTTAACCAGTATTCCTCATCTCCTGCACAATTGGTTGTGTCATGTTATGTTTCTAATCTCATATAACATTGTTAAAAGGTGTTATTTGTATTATCAATCATATAAATGAGAACACATATCAGTGTCTCCATTCAGATATTGTATCTAAATAACACCATTTCTGGTATAACAGGTTGCACCTTTATGACATATTTGGGCGTAAGCGTAATAGGCAAATTTTATTAAATGGACAACAATGTTTAACAGTATTACGCTATTAGGTGAACAAATGAATGTATTAAAAGTGTAGGAGATTCCCAGTTCGGTTTCCCAATTTTCATCACAAATGAGTTTGGGGGACTGGACGGCAGTGATACATACCTGGGTCCATGGCAGCAGTTTGGGGGACTGGACGGCAGTGATACATACCGGGGTCCATAGCAGCAGTTTGGGGGACTGGACAGCAGCGATACATACCGGGGTCCATGGCAGCAGTTTGGGGGACTGGACGGCAGTGATACATACCGGGGTCCATGGCAGCAGTTTGGGGGACTGGACGGCAGTGATACATACCGGGGTCCATGGCAGCAGTTTGGGGGACTGGACGGCAGTGATACATACCGGGGTCCATGGCAGCAGTTTGGGGGACTGGACGGCAGTGATACATACCGGGGTCCATGGCAGCAGTTTGGGGGACTGGACGGCAGTGATACATACCGGGGTCCATGGCAGCAGTTTGGGGGACTGGACTGCAGTGATACATACCGGGGTCCATGGCAGCAGTTTGGGGGACTGGACGGCAGTGATACATACCGGGGTCCATGGCAGCAGTTTGGGGGACTGGACGGCAGTGATACATACCGGGGTCCATGGCAGCAGTTTGGGGGACTGGACGGCAGTGATACATACCGGGGTACATGGCAGCAGTTTGGGGGACTGGACGGCAGTGATACATACCGGGGTCCATGGCAGCAGTTTGGGGGACTGGACGGCAGTGATACATACCGGGGTCCATGGCAGCAGTTTGGGGGACTGGACGGCAGTGATACATACCGGGGTCCATGGCAGCAGTTTGGGGGACTGGACTGCAGTGATACATACCGGGGTCCATGGCAGCAGTTTGGGGGACTGGACGGCAGTGATACATACCGGGGTCCATGGCAGCAGTTTGGGGGACTGGACGGCAGTGATACATACCGGGGTCCATGGCAGCAGTTTGGGGGACTGGACGGCAGTGATACATACCGGGGTCCATGGCAGCAGTTTGGGGGACTGGACGGCAGTGATACATACCTGGGTCCATGGCAGCAGTTTGGGGGACTGGACGGCAGCGATACATACCGGGGTCCATGGCAGCAGTTTGGGGGACTGGACGGCAGGGATACATACCGGGGTCCATGGCAGCAGTTTGGGGGACTGGACGGCAGTGATACATACCTGGGTCCATGGCAGCAGTTTGGGGGACTGGACGGCAGTGATACATACCGGGGTCCATGGCAGCAGTTTGGGGGACTGGACGGCAGTGATACATACCTGGGTCCATGGCAGCAGTTTGGGGGACTGGACGGCAGTGATACATACCTGGGTCCATGGCAGCAGTTTGGGGGACTGGACTGCAGTGATACATACCGGGGTCCATGGCAGCAGTTTGGGGGACTGGACGGCAGTGATACATACCGGGGTCCATGGCAGCAGTTTGGGAGACTGGACGGCAGTGATACATACCGGGGTCCATGGCAGCAGTTTGGGGGACTGGACAGCAGTGATACATACCTGGGTCCATGGCAGCAGTTTGGGGGACTGGACGGCAGTGATACATACCGGGGTCCATGGCAACAGTTTGGGGGACTGGACGGCAGTGATACATACCTGGGTCCATGGCAGCAGTTTGGGGGACTGGACGGCAGCATTACATACCGGGGTCCATGGCAGCAGTTAGGGGGACTGGACGGCAGTGGTACATACCTGGGTCCATGGCAGCAGTTTGGGGGGACTGGACGGCAGTGATACATACCTGGGTCCATGGCAGCAGTTTGGGGGACTGGACGGCAGTGATACATACCGGGGTCCACGGCAGCAGTTTGGGGGACTGGACGGCAGTGATACATACCTGGGTCCATGGCAGCAGTTTGGGGGACTGGACAGCAGTGATACATACCTGGGTCCATGGCAGCAGTTTGGGGGACTGGACAGCAGTGATACATACCTGGGTCCATGGCAGCAGTTTGGGGGACTGGACGGCAGTGATACATACCTGGGTCCATGGCAGCAGTTTGGGGGACTGGACGGCAGTGATACATACCTGGGTCCATGGCAGCAGTTTGGGGGACTGGACTGCAGTGATACATACCGGGGTCCATGGCAGCAGTTTGGGGGACTGGACGGCAGTGATACATACCTGGGTCCATGGCAGCAGTTTGGGGGACTGGACTGCAGTGATACATACCTGGGTCCATGGCAGCAGTTTGGGGGACTGGACGGCAGTGATACATACCTGGGTCCATGGCAGCAGTTTGGGGGACTGGACAGCAGTGATACATACCGGGGTCCATGGCAGCAGTTTGGGGGACTGGACGGCAGTGATACATACCGGGGTCCATGACAGCAGTTTGGGGGACTGGGCAGCAGTGATACATACCGGGGTCCATGGCAGCAGTTTGGGGGACTGGACGGCAGTGATACATACCTGGGTCCACCGCAGCAGTTTGGGGGACTGGGCAGCAGCATTACATACCTGGGTCCAGGGCAGCAGTTTGGGGGACTGGGCAGCAGTGATACATACCGGGGTCCATGGCAGCAGTTTGGGGGACTGGACGGCAGTGATACATACCGGGGTCCATGGCAGCAGTTTGGGGGACTGGACGGCAGTGATACATACCGGGGTCCATGGCAGCAGTTTGGGGGACTGGACGGCAGTGATACATACCGGGGTTCATGGCAGCAGTTTGGGGGACTGGGCAGCAGCATTACATAACGGGGTCCACGGCAGCATCTTGTGATTGGCTCACTTCCTGACATGGTTCCCAGTGCTGTCCGGTACCCTGGCTGCATTGTGATAAATGTTGCTATGAGGATGGGGGGTTCCTACATCTTTAAAAGCCCACTAAGGTGTGTTTGGATATGTGTGTACTTGTGAAATTGCATTGGATGCCAGAGAGGAAGGCATTTACCAGCAAGGGTAAGATGCTGGTCATTCAGTAGGATTCAGGGACAGGACACGTTGTGTGGTCCATAAAAGTGGTATTTCACACCGTGCAAGTCAAAGATTCACCCAGAAATGGTCACAAACTTAATCTACTTACAGAGACTTGTATGTTCACATTTGTAATGTAACATATTAACCATACTTGCCAACTTTTAAGATTTCTCCCCCTCGAGATCCGGGGGAGAAGTCATGTGACATGGGGTAGGAGGAGGACGTGGTTAAATTGTCGCGTCACCATAGCCCCGCCCCCAATATAAAAAGCTGAAATTCACGGCATTGCGGGAGCTTTGCCTACTCTTCCGGGACCCCGAAATTCGGGAGCCTCCCGGGAATTCCGGCAGAGTAGGCAAATATAATATTAATGCAAGACTGAGACCGACAGATATACATCTAGACACTGGCAACAATGACAAAGAAACAGACACGTGGGAGCAGATCCGCAGACTCCACTAAACTATCCAATAGGTATAAAATATCTGATTACAGTTTTGTTTTTTAGACCATCTGTTGTATGACTGCTTAGCCGAACTCTACATGGTGTAAGATGCAGCTTTTTCTGTTAGAGATATAGGAAATAGCAAATTCTAAAGCTGTTTTAACTTATTTGCTTTTTACTGTGTGAATTTAAAAAGCCTCTTTCACACCTTCTTCCATCAGCTTAGTGGTTACTCAGTTTTGTTCACCTGCCTTTATGGATGATTAAAATGTTTATGTCCACGTCCTCTGCTGCAGGTATACAGTGGCAGTACTGAGCAATGTGACAGAGACAAAATACTGTGAAATACTTGGACATTTACGCACATATAGTTTACCGCAGAGGCAGCCTAGGCCTAGCGGTTTGCTTGGATCTGTGCAAGTGCATCTAGATTTCCACCAAGACACATAAGTGGATGGATCAGGATGGCAGAGGAACAGAAGTTTGATTAGGCAAAAAGGTGGGGACACCGAGAGCCTTAGGAAAGCGTAGACTAGGCACAGCAGGGCACCTTGTTGTTCAGAGCTGCCCATAATCCAGATTTCATTCTGTGGAGCAAAATATTGTAATGAGATAAAGGGCAGGGTGTTCTTTCCACACGGCCATTTCCACACTATAGATGGACTTAAGTTTTGCACCAGCTCTTTTCTGTCAAGTTTCGTCCAATTTCTACCATGACCCATTTTGTGCCCCATGTGTTGCACTTCAACAGAGAAGCGAATTTCCAGGCACTGTGTGAGCTTTGCAATTAAACCTTTCACACACAGAGTTACCATGTGTGCTGATGTCCCCTCACTCTCATTAATTTATATTAGGGGTTCTCAACTCCAATCCTCAAGTCCCACCAACAGGTCAGGTTTCCGGGATTTCTTTCACCAAGCACAGGTGAGTTAATCTATTTTACTAGATCAGTAATGATCCCACATTTTTTTCACAGACAGAAATGCAGAAAACATGACCTATTGAGGAATGGAGCTTAAAACACCTGATTTAAATGATAACTGAGACTTAGCCGAGCAGTATTTTAAATGAGAAATATAAAGTGGTGATTGTAAAGTGATAGCAGGAATTTTATGTGAAGTTCAAAGTTTTGCACCGTGAGTGTTTTCCACTCACTTAGGCGCACTTGTAAGCAGAGGGTAGGCATGAACCTTGAAATGTACTGCACAATCCTCTCCGATGCAGAGATACACAGCCAAGGCGTTTCGCTGTACACATCAACTGCACTTTATAAATGACCTCCTAAGGCTCGTGTCACACCTGTGTTTTAGAAGCTCTGTACAACCGCTCAGAGAGTGGACATTAGTCACTTTCAGGAGTGTTTTCATGAGGGTTTTTTTTTTTTTACTTGCTATGATAAATGCTGCTTAGATGCTTCAATGAATATTTACAGCTTGTGTATGACCAGCTAGTACAGTTTACATTATCATAATTAATCCTTATTTACTTAGCACCAATATATTACGTAGCATTTTATCACTAAATATTTTTAATCTTTCACATCAGCCCCAGCCACAGTGGAGCTTTTCAGTTTAAACTGTCTACCTCACATACGCACAATAGTTAGTTTATTTTGTTCTTGGACTGTGGGAGGAAACCAGAACACCCTGGGGTGAGCTCATGCAAACACAGGGATACTTATAAACTCTACACCGTGCCACAGATAACCCTTGATTGTGTCAATCTAGATGGATTTCAGCATAAAATTATATAACATCTAGAGTGCCTGCAAACAGCGGATTGTATAGACTTTAATGATCTGATTTAACTACAGATATCTATCACTTTTATAAATACGTTGCTTCCTGAATGCAGTGACCTCAGCCTTACAGTACAAAAGTTTCAATGCTTTTAACCATAAGGCAGCTTAAGAAATAATAATGATTTAGAGACCTTCTCATTACCATCTAAGTAATATGAATTAAAATGGATGGAAATTTCCATTTATATTTGCATTTAAATTCCATGCTTTATATGAAAATGTCACTTTTTAGGGTTTAATTTAAAATCTAGAACAGATTTAGAGAGTATAACTTCCCACGTTTTAGTCAATATAGAGTGTTGCCCAGATATGAGGGAGTTATACCCATTATGCCAAACACCTGGGGGCAGATTCTGTGAACGGTAAAAATGAATGCTTATTTTTGCTCGCTCCTCTGTGGGGTGTGAGCACAAATGAGTGAGATTTCGGGGACACCTCGCGCAGATTTTTTCTAAATTGAATCTGATCCGTAAAGATCTTCTTTTAAAAAAAAAAAAAAAAGTGAAGAAGAAAGTCAACAAAACATGATTTGGGAATTAAAATTCTAAAACTTGTGTAAAAACCCTACTGTGTCTGACTTACCTTCATCTGTCCATAGACTATAATTCAATTCACCCCTGTGCCCTTTACTTCAGAAGAGTGTTTGCCCTCACTAATCAGAGGCAGAGAGTTGTCTGACATGTCCTATTTAGAAGGATGCTCAGGTCATGGTGATCTAATGTAGAACAGCAGATGTATTATGAACATCTCCAAAAATAGAGAGAGATCCCATATGATTTGTCAGGAAAAGTGCTGAACTCTTCATTAAAGCTGTGAGTGAAACTTTGTTCATTCAATGAACCCAACTAAAGTACAAAGCAGATGGGTTCCCTTATGTTTTATATAGATAATTTTTACATCAATAGGAATCTCTTTCTATAAAATTCGCACAATAGGTGTTATAAGATGTAAATTGTAATATTATGCAGAAAACACAAAAAATAAAATATTGGGAAAAAGGAAGAAGATAATCCTGCTTACTACTGGATGACACAAATTGAAATTCCTCCGTATTAGATGGGTCATGCATGGAATCTACGGCTGCAGATGTAATGAGTTCTTTAAGGTCTGCAGCAGTTGGAGGCGTCTGATCTGTTATTAATATATCTACTGGTTGTATTGTTACAACAGATATGTGAAGGTGAATAATAAAAGCTCACTCTCTCCTGCAAATCTCTCCCTTTCCTCTCATCTGCATACTGGAACAATTGGTAGGTGTGAGCTGGAAAGAGTGGAGATAAAGTAACCCATATGCCTGTATAGAGTAATCCATGAAATGAGACGTATTTTGACTTTACTAACTCTGACTCATTGTGAAAGACTTGCAAAATGAGCCACGCTTCCAACGGAACAGGTTATGTATTGTGTTATGTGCTTCTTCTTATGTACTGTGATATGTGCTTCTTGTTAGTGGTGGTGTTAGCCATTGGTATCATCCAATAACAGACAATGCTCTGAGCTTACTCCGTGATATCAGAATCATTAGGAAGTGGACCAAACAGGGGAAATTGCTCCGGTTAGGATGAGAGGCTGAATAAGGTGTTTTGAAAACAAAGAGCAAAGATGTCAAACTGTACCTATCCCTCTAAACCTCTTCATATACACATGGCATCATTATATGGTCACTGTATAGCAATGTTCTGCAACTTAAGTTACGCTGTGTGTTCTGATGTCCTTAACTAATTATAATAAGTTTTTTGTGCTAAAGACAACTGGCTCTAATGCTAGCCCTCACCTTGGTAAGGATGGTAGGGCCCTCTTACCTCTCTGTATGTATGTATTACTCAGTATTGTTTTATTACTGTTTGTTCCCAATTGTAAAGCACTTTGAAATCTGCTGACGCTATAAATAAATGATGATTATGGTCGTATGTGATGCCTTTGAGTGCTACCTGCTGCTGCAGCCTCCTGCAGTATTAGTAGAGATTAGAAGAAAATCTGTATACCAGGGGAATGTATTCACATTTAATATATAATAGGTTTGAGATTTGCTATATTAGATTTATGTTATCCTAATAGAATTAGACTGCTGAAAATCTCTGGATTCATACAGGCGGTTGACAAATGATCAGATAGCTGTTGGTACTGTGATATAATTTCTGGGTGTTTACCTGGCCCAGAAGCTGCCCAGCTATGATGGATCTGTTACAAATCCAGAATTTTCATCATGCTTTATAAATACAATCCTTTAAAATAAATCTTTTTCTTTTTGTTTAAAAACAGTTTTCCTTCAGCCTCAGACATTTTTCATAGGGAAGGACCAGCTGTGACACTTACTAAAGTACCGTAACATTTTGCTAATTTACAAAGGTCTACCTCAGATTGACTGCGACCTTATCAATAGGATAGCCTCATTCATCTCCTAAGTAGACTGCTGTCACATTGTGCAGTACGGGCTGCAGGCTGCATTTTTACCTGTTACTGTTTAAGATTGTATTATATATGAAGAATTTCTGGTCAGAAACTCTGCTTTAAGCTTCAAAACAGCACCCCAGACAGATATAATGAAAAAATAAAAATGTTTAATCTAGAAACATCCTTCCTCAAGTAATAGTCTGTCCAGTCATCCGAGTTCTTGGCTCAGCCCCACTCACTTTAAAAATTGTCCAGGCTTTGAGGCCTGGAGAATACAGAGAGCAGGGGCAGTGTGTGTGGAGGAGAAGTGTCTTGAGAAGGTAGGTACACTTGTTTTAGTTTAAAACCTTGGGGAGACTATACTTATTTAATATACACATTATATTAATTTATTGAGCCACATTGCTGGCTTCTAATTCCCCATGTGTCTGTTTCCTCCCCCTACTATTCATATAATTTTACTACTGTGTAGGGCGATAGAGGCCAATAAAAAGGTGGCTACACCTATCAGGTTTTTGGTTTTCTGTAATCTGGTGGTAAGCGGTCAGTGCATTACTGTTATCTGCATTCCAGTAGAATAGTTTATTTTCTTTCATTGCCTTTATTTTATTGTCTTTTACTTCTCTAACCCCGCCCCCCTAGTTTTGCTGATGTGTCTTAAAAAGTCCAGTTCTCTAAATATGGTAAACCTACCTCAATGTCTAATGGTTCTGGAAGAGTACCTGCAGCATAATCATAGATGTTGTTTAACTCAAAGTAAAACTAACATGGTGGAATTCAATTTTGCCTGGCGGTTCTTGGGTTCCTTGAGCGATTTTGTTGATCTCGTTTCTGTGTACTGTGTTACCCGCAACATCACTGACTGAAAAGTGTATTAAAAAAAATAAAACATTCTTTAAATGTTTTAAAGCAGGATTTTTTTTTTTATTGCTGACTAGTACAAAGCTAGCATTCTACTATGTAATTGAAGTGCTTACGTCCCAGGTCCGCTGGCATAGCGTTTTATTGCCTACACAATGCTACTGATTTCTTATGGCACGGTTAACGTGTCACCGTGCTAACATACATTGTGTATATTGTAAAGATCCTTTTCCCCTCTTATTTTGCTATATATAACACCAGAAACTTATAAAAATGTTGTCTCAAACAACAAGTGGTCTCTGATTGCGGATTAAGGTTTAATACTTTGATCTTGTGTCAGATCACTTTATGAACTCTGTTACACACGTGAAGTTTTGAATATATGTTTTTAAACATGTAGCATAAGTACAATTCTGTTCCTTGTATAAAATTAAAATCCTGAGTCTCTCTTCACACAGTGTTATAGGACAAGATATGCAAATGATGTTCTTATTTGGTTTTCATAATCATGCTGAATTCCATGACAATTCAAATGTGAAAAAGTTAATTTATGTAAAATGGTTTATGAGAGATAAGCAATCATTGTATAACTTAAGGGGGATGCTTCTGTATATATTCGAAGACTCCCTTTTTAAGGTAGGCCTTTTAACCTCTGAAAATCAGATTGTTGCCGTCAAAATGTAACTGTGGGGATGTATCCATGCATTGGTGTCACAATAGTAACCAGAAATAATATTGTCACACTATTTCTAAATCATATCTCACACACCACTCGTATAGACCTGGGATAAGCATTTTCATAGGTGAATTATCACAAGTCAAACCTGACCCTTGAAGAAATGGTTTGTTTTTTTTAAATAAACCCACATTTCACAGATTTTATTTGCAACACTTAAATGGTTTATCTGACTTTCTGACGGAATGTATATAAACGCTTGTTTCCTCTAAAATGATCCTATATCTGATGCTCAAACTCTATATGCATGGTGTACACTAACCTACATTTCAAATCCCCTGGGTGAAAATGTGGAAATAAACAAGCTGTAAGATACAATCTAATATAGTGTATCTAACAAAATAAAGGAGCATTTATGAAAAATGAACCATAGGGACAAATAAAGTTAGACCCTGAGGGTAATTGTGGACAACCCCATCTCGTCCTGTACCCTCAACCACTCCTTATTGATTCCCAGCCCCCCACACTCTCTATACCAGTCTCCGCCGTTACCGCTTTCTAAAAGTAGGAGCAAAGTTCTCTTTCTGTAGCAACTATGTGATGGTGGGTTGTCAAACCTGTCCAAACTAAGTTGTGTAACTAATGCTGCACCTAAGTTAATTACAGAAGTTGTGCCAATATCACAGAATGTTATGTGCAGGAGTGATGGAAAGGTAGAACCTGCATCTTTAAAGTAATAGGGACCTAAGGGGGATGGGTGGCTGCAGAATCACTAATGGGGGAGCACTATTGAAATAGGGTTGTCGAAAAATGGAAAAAAAAAATGCTGTTAATCATATAGGTACCCATTAACAGCTATGATTACAGTATGTACTCTGCAATTCACTTTCTTTTATGTAAATTGTAAGGTGTTTTTTTTACAGAATTATGACTCTTATTTCTCCATTATTTTAAATAAAATGTATGGTGACAATACAAAAGTAACATTTGGTTAAATGAATCCATCTTCTGTTGGATTAAGCATTACCTTTACAGTATAATTATTACAAATTGTATTCAATTTCCATGTGCACATAGTTTAACAAACCGGTTATACCAACTCTGATACTGGGAAGGTTACAAGGGCAATTTAGCAATATTTCAGAAGGCAGAGTATTATGAAGCCTTTTCCAGGAAAGCATCTGACACAGCAAGCTGTACCACTCTTTATTATATACTGGAATAGACTGGCATAGCCCATTGGTAAGACGTGTCTTTCTTTTTATATTGTTTAATTACACAGTGATATTGTAGACCTATATTATCACATCAAATAATTGTACTCTTTACTGATTGATGGCCGCCCTCTTCCTCTGCTTTGCGTATTCACTCCATGGCACCAGAAAATGTTTTTTCCTTGCCTGGTTTAGAAGCCTATATTACATTACTGAGTAACACGTTGCGGATTGTTTACTAGTTTTGCAATTAGATGGAAATTTGCACTGAACCATAGCATCTGATGAGGTGTTAGCTTTCATTGGTTGCTGTACTGTAGCGCTTAGTACTTGTCCCTTTTCTCTTTAGAGAGCTCAGTTTCAGAAAGAACTTGTATCGCACTATCCCTCATATAATACTAGCGCCAGAAATGGCTGAGCAACCTTTATGCTGCGGTATAGGCTACACTGGCGTTTTAATACTGCATTCACCAAGACTGGTCAAAAGGGGCACAAGTAACGCTAACCACCTATGTTTCAACACAATCGGATCTGTGAGCAATTTGCACCCACATGACTATGGCCAATTTGCCTGTTGATCTGCTTGGATTGTAACGTTTGGTTAGCGTTGCTTGTGCCCCTTGTGACCGATCCTAAATCCATTCAGATAACAATGATAAAATATGATAAGAATTCAATGAAAATTTGCTGTAAACATGGCCAATGGGTCAACCAATGATTTCGCCAATATACCAATGTGTGTCAATATGATTTACATTCTGCTGGGTCATATCAGTCTGATTAGCTCTAGGAAGAGGAAACACTTTGGAACAGTTGTTTTTTTTTTTTTGTGTTGACCACCAGAAACCATAAGTGTGTGTTGGGCAGATTAAGCCTCCTGACCTCATATTACCCTGGATCTACCTTACCCAGCTTTTATGTAAACGTCTTTATGTTTCTTTGTGGAAGGAAGGATCATACATTGTTCCAGATTTCCCTTATTGCAGCCTGTGGACACACATCATTCAGTATGTTAAGCCCCACGCAAGCAATCAGCAATACTTGTCTTACATGGAATATTCTAGACCTCATTCACTATGCACACAATGTGTTGTGTATAATCCTCTTTGGTAGTTGTGCCTTGACTTCTGTCAGAACGTGTAGGTGTACGGAGCAAGATGGCACCAGCTGAGGGGGGGGGCGGGGGTTAGGCAAAGTGAGGGCACCCAAGAGATGAAAAGGAAAACATTTTATGGAGAGTCATAAAGGTTTTAATTTTTGAGATCATGTTTTGTCCTATACATTTAATGGGACATTTCTTGAGGCTTCCAGTTGTACTTCGTTGGAGAAGTATAAAACTGCTGTGTATATAGTGTAAGCATATAGTATAAGCATGGGCGTTCCTCTCCCCTCTCCTGCCTTGGACCGAGCACGGTGACTGGAGCAGGAGATGAAGTATTCTCCCGTCACTATTTCTCTCACTTTGTCAGTCACTACTAGTGATTACAGGAGGGAAAGAGGAGGAAGGGAGAGGGACAGGATCCAAGAACCTTGTCTCTGCTGATCATGGATCTATTTGTCTCACCTCCCCTCAATGGATGGACGTCCCTGACTGTGTTATGAATATCGAGCTTAAAATAACCATGTCTTCTGGGTACATCCAAAATATGCACGATCAATATAGTGTTTTTTACATATATTTTTTTTTCACTTTATCTTAAAAATATAATAGTCTTAAATGATCTGCTTCCAAACGTATTGTAGTTTCCTGTGTGAATGATTATAACTCTTGTGTATCTGTCCTCGCCCAATAATTTTTAAAACCATGTTATTTTGCAAGTGATCAGAATGATACAAGGAATATTAATGTTTCTACTTTAAAAAGCCAAAACTGTATTGTAAACATATATAAAAAGGAAATGACACAAAAAATGTGTAAAGTTAATAGAATGAATGTAGAAAATATAAATATTAACATATAGCATAAGGAGGTACATATCCAACAGCACAATTATTTTCTTCAAGGACCAATAACACCAAAAAATGAAAATGCTTAATCTACATCTAAGTAGGATTTCCCAGTATTTACTAAAACACCTCATAAAATATCTGAATGCAGGTTCTGGCTGCAATGTTGTATTAGCTGAGCATGCACGCACAGCGCATTATTCATACTTGCCAACTCTCCCGGAATGTCCGGAAGACTCCCGTATTTCGCAGGAGTCTCACGGACTCCAGGGAGAGTGTGGAAATCTCCCGGACCTGCCCACTTCCTAGTGAAGTGGGCAGAATTAGGTCCAATATGCCGCAATTCACCGGGAATCGCTAAGTTTGTAAAATGACGCGTTTTGCATCATAACGTCATGGTGGCGGGGCCAAAATGGTGCAGGCTCCCGGATCATACTTGCCATAAGTTGGCAAGTATGGCATTATTTGAAGGGTGTCTTGGTCCTGATCAATTAACGCGCTTTGAGATTATTGATGCTGTTCATTTAGATGAAAATACGGATATGGGATATTTTACCCAAGAATGCTTTGCACTTTTTTTTTTTGTATGTATGGTTTATTCTTTAGTTTCAGCAGCATACCTAAAATTGAATAATACACATTTATAAATACTGCCCTTAGTATATATACTTTCATGGTCATGTCTGTGTATATAAAATCATCAGTTATTTACTTTTTATCTGGAGCTTTCGGGATACTTGGTTTCCAGATACATTTTTTCCATTTACATTAGTACAGGTTAATGTCTGGGCCTCTTTTATTACTACTTTTTTTAGGGCTCAATCACACCGATGCATTTCATGTTTCAACAAAAACGCTGCTTCAGAGAACCACATGCGTTGTTTGAGGCGTTCAGCAGGACTCCATTCAGTTGTATTAATAGAAAAATGTGCTGAAAATAGCTGTATAGCAACATTTTATATTTAATGCTGCACCACAGGGCTTCTGTACTTCATCACCAAAGAACTTATTTTTCTTTTAGGAATAAAGTATTTTAAATATACAGATCCACAGTTTTCAAGCATTAACTCAAGCAAACTACATTGCAAACGCCAAGCTCATTGGTGTGAATGAGCCCTTATGCTTATATCTTAAATGTTCATCAGTTCGGGAAATATTTTCCCTTACACATTTAAAGGTTTTAAAATATACAGGTGATATATATATATATATATATATATATATATATATATATATATATATATATATATATATATATACTTAACCTGCGGGGTCCAGACATTGCCGCTTTAAATTAACCGAAGTCGCGCTGACGTCAAACTGAAGTGCCAGACAGCTGGGTCTTTGGAATCACTGCCTGTCAGCATGCTGCTGCCATCCGACATCTGGAGCTTCGGTTTTCAGGTAAGTCTGTTTTTATTCTATTTGTTTTTTAGACAATCAGATTTTTTTGCAGGCGTCAACCTTGTCGGAGTTCTCGTAATGCATTTGCTTTCCCATTATTACAAACACCTCTCTCTGCTCGAAGATCCCAAGCCTGCAGTGCGCCATACAAACAACTAATTATTGATAGGGAATATGCGCAGTACGATATTCTGGAAGAATCCCATGAGAGTTATCAAAAAAAAAAGTCTTAACTTTTTTCTGCTGCAAAGTTTTTTTTCTGTAATATACCAGTTTATTAATTAAATAACCTGGTTTATTTGTTATGTTAATGTTCTGAACAGGGTTTAAATAAATATGAACCATTTCCTGAAAAATGTTACTGTCTAGAATTCTAGAAATATTGAAAATATAATTCACCCACTTAAAAATAGATGCTTTAATTTGGAAATTAATAATGTAACTGATGTATGTCATAAAGCTATCCATCAATTATTATTTACATATTGACTGACCACTAACAAAGTGTTCAAAAGGTTTTGGTTTATCAAAATATATTTGTGGTTCCTCTCTAAAGTTATAGGGATATAAAACTTTCACAGACACTGCACCGATATAGATCTGCTGAACTACATCCATATTTACTGTACTTAGTCCATTAGTATCCCACACCTGCCACTGAAGCACATGGCATTGAAAGGGTATTTTGAAGGTGGCTGGGCTGCGTCAGTGCACAGAAGGGTAGGACTTGGCCTCGTCCCCGGCTATTCCCAAATCTCGTTTGACGTTGTTGTTGTTGTTTTTATATTTGGTGAGAGCTACAACAAGCAATGCACTGGTAATGTATAACTGCCTAGAGTGATGGTTGTTATTGTGGCCATGTCACAAATGTTGACAGGTATAGTAAGCAGTGAAATGAATATAAATCATCAGTTTTAGTAAGTCAATATGGTCCTCTTACTTTTCAAGTTTATGCTGGAATTAGATGTTGTGAGAAGCTATTTGGATGTACTGTGAAGCGAACTGTGCTTACCTCTTTGTCAGTCACAGAGCAGTGCTTATAGGCCTATGGTAGGGGTCATCTTCATACTGCCTAACAATAGCAAATTTACCTCTTTGTCAGTCGCAGAGCAGTGCTTATGGGCCTATGGTAGGGGTCATCTTCATATTGCCTAACAATAGCAAATTTACCTCTTTGTCATTCGCAGAGCAGTGCTTATAGGCCTATGGTAGGGGTCATCTTCATATTGCCTAACAATAGCAAATTTACCTCTTTGTCAGTCGCAGAGCAGTGCTTATGGGCCTATGGTAGGGGTCATCTTCATATTGCCTAACAATAGCAAATTTACCTCTTTGTCATTCGCAGAGCAGTGCTTATAGGCCTATGGTAGGGGTCATCTTCATATTGCCTAACAATAGCAAATTTACCTCTTTGTCAGTCGCAGAGCAGTGCTTATGGGCCTATGGTAGGGGTCATCTTCATCCTGCCTAACAATAGCAAATTCCATTTGATATGAATAATGTTAGAGTATTTGGACCCAAAATTAGAAGAGGTGAAGTTACCAAATGGGAAGTTTGATGACGACAAATGTGAAGGTGGTGTGTGCACATTTTAACGCGGTGCTGGCCGGTTGAGTGAATGGTGATTTTGTTTCACCCTGGAGTGTTCAGATGTTTGACCTCTTAGACTAACATAAGATTAATCTCATGCAATTGTGACACATAGACAACCAGTCAGTATCGCTCATGACGCTTACCTACATTATACACATTTATGATGTATCCTGTGGAAAATATTTCTGTTTAATGTTCGTAACCATTTCTGCAGCAGTTTCCATCTCTTGTGGGATCCAGCGATGAATAGCTGAGTGTGTGCTATCCCAAAGACATCAGGAGACATTATCAGCCGGTATTTATATTTTATGCCACATCACAGTAAACGAAGCACATTACTGCTGTGGATTATCTATCTACATATTATCATTGTATATTTAGATATCATTGTATCTGGTGAAGACATCCTGGAAGAAAATGTCTTTGAAGTGAGAAAGCTGCAGGTGAATGTTGTACTCAGATGATTACGTACTTCTCAGCCTTCTGTTCTGCTTTTACTGCATCTGCAGTATTTATTTTTTTTACAGCACATTTGCTTTTATTTTCTTTCTGGTTTGATATCCTGTTGCTTTGCCTTTTGTACAGATAACAAAGGTAATAGTCTTTTCTTTGACCACCATAAGCGGCAACCTTTTGCAGGCGTGTCTCACAGGAACAAACTACATTCAGAAAGTGACAACAAAAATACTACTCTTACCTTGTGCAGCTGACTTATCATAAATCCCTACATCACATTTATGCCTGCTTTCCTCCTTTGTCCCTTTCTTCTGGTTAGATTTTTCCTTGTATTTTTTTAGAATGTCCCAAAATGTCATTAAACTTCATGTTCCGTGTAACAATGCCATTGAACTTTATAAAGTTTACTGCCTGCTGCCGTTTGTTTTTACAGACGCCTGAATATTTATATGTACTAGTCTCTTTTTTTTTTTCTTTAAACATTCTGGGGGGATTTTCTATGCGACCGTTTAATTTTTCAAATCAAACTGCTCAGAAGAGATTGCACTTGATTTTATTTTGTGTTTTTATAATGATCATATCACAATATAAATTTAATAATCGGCAACAAACCCTAGTTAGGAATGTTGGCAGCTGCAAAAGAAACCTCTTTGGTTGCTCCATCAAATTTTTCTAAAAGTAGACCTGTCAGGTCCATGGATTTTAGGAAATATTGCATAGAAAATAAACTCTTTCCAACTAACCGGTGTACAGCATCAGACGAAAGGTTCCAATCTTCCAAATTGCAGTTTAGGCCACACCTCCAAAGTGAACAAACACAACACCCTATCCTAACTATGCCACACCCATTTCCCCAAGAGGCCACACTCTTTGACCTCCAAAAATTGGTACAGTTAGGGCTATGCACGTATTGCTTTTTATGTCTAGTACCACTGTAGACTGATTCTGCAAATATTAACCTTTGATCCAGAAATCTGCACCCATTTTCTTATCTGTCGTCTCTCTGAAGTAACACAAGAAAGAAAATGGCACTAGACATTTCTGAAAACAAATTGCTGCATGGGAAAAGTGTATTGTAAATTCATCGGTGATAACATTTTCATATATACTTCAGAGTAACTCTGCTGCTGAGACGGAAAGCTAAGCTTGTCATGTGTGATGTTGTCTCAGCAGAGCCTTGGATCAATACAACCCCATTTATACCACATTTCATCAGTTTGATTATAGCATACTTTTATTATTATATTAATTTATAAAACCATAGAATAAAAATAAATGGTAAGTATCGTATCTAGCAGTCAGACGTGAGGAATTATATTGTGCAGGTGGTCATTATTGACCAAATGCAAAAGGGGGGGGGGGATCTTTTGAGACAAACTGGTCTGGTAATTAGGGGCAGTGACATACTAATGTATATCTGATTTCATAGTAGCCATAGTAGAAAAGTATTAGTGATGGCTACAGCACCGTTTTCTCCATGTATCAGTGTTCAGAGATGACCTACTCTCATGTCACTGTATTTAAGCACCATCTTGGTTTGGCTATGACTACTAGGATATTTCAATAAAAAACAAATCTGTTTGAGCACAGTCACATTGCATTTAGAAAATGTAAGTCACGACACGCATTTCAGTACATTTTATATTCATAGGATAGGTTTGGAGAATTTTTTTTTCCTCAGAAATAATTTCGTAATATGCATTTCTGTAATTGTGCTTTTTGTCAGGAAGTATTAACTCTGAGCTTTGACTGATAATGAGCCAATTTGTAATGCATTTTTGTTCAGATACCTAATGTATGCTGTACAGCCAAATCTTGGAACTAAATTATTACATACAATTAGCCTACATCATTAGGGTTGACCCAGTTTATAAGTGTATTGATATTAGCAGTGCTACTCAATGCTATCCTAATTCTGACAAATTCTGCTCACTCATATAGCCTCTCTGGGATCTTTTACTTCCATAAATCCCCTCTTGTAGACTTTAATGAGACCTGTACCTAGATATGCCAGGTATACATTTTGTTTTTAAATGAAAGTTTTTGACACAATGGAGTTCTGCTCTCCTCAATACCAATGTTATATTTGTGATCCCCCTGGAAATGTTGTTTTTTTTTGTTTTGTTTTTTTTAAGGAATGCACACAAGTGGTGTAAGGGGTTATATCACCCTGCTGTCCACATGTATTAAATATGGTGGTTAAAAGTAATACCATGTTTGGCAATAAGATATGTACTGTAGTGTATTGAATTTAAATTATGTTTGTAAATTGGGATCGTTCCTTCTCCCATGAAAGTTCCCCATAGCTAATTTCACTCTGTGGCGGATCCAGGGAGGGGGTCAAACGGGCCAGGGGCAGGGCCACCTGGGGCCAGCCAATCAAAATGTAAGGGGCGTGAATATGCTAAATCCTCCCCACCCTAAAAATAAAGTCTAGGTCCGCCCCTGTTTCCACCTGCTGTTTTCTTGCTTCTCGGTTGACTAAATAGAGCATTGTCAGTCATCTGGTTGGAGTATCTGAATCCTTAGAGAGGCGACTGTCTAGCTATCCAGGGGGGAAAGATCTTATGAAATAGCAGTATACATGTTTAGGGAATTCAAATATAGAGTTATCATATATATCTAACTTATAATGACAATCCCGCAACTAAAGTTTGTGGTTGCCCATCTCATTTAACACTGTATTTCCTCAGTTTCTTGTGTGTCTTGTTTCCAATCATTAACATTTTTTTATTCCATATTACATCCCATATTCCCTATTCTTAACACTAATCATTAGTTTTAGAAATATGTTTGTTTCGCTATAAATATTTTAGATTGTAAATTATATATGCCCTTGGCTTCCAGTTTACGGAGTATTGGTCAGCTGTCCCAGCGAGAATTTAATAATAAGTTATAGCGATAGGTGATTTTCTATCCCCACAATATACGGCATCAGATAATCAGTCCTGTCATATATTGATCAATGGACCCTTGGAGTGGTATAAAAACATCAATAGAAAACTTTCTTTCTGTTTGTTGTATAGAAAACAAGCCCGATCATTATTTTGCATTTTTAAATTAAAGGTGGTTTTATGTTGGGTTGTCGGGTCAACAATAAACAGTTGTGTTTCCAGCACTATATAATTCAGGCATACTTTCATATGTTTATTAAACAGAACTAAGTGGTCATTCTTGTGCATTACCAAATAAAGCATGTGATGTCATAATTCATAGTCACCATAAGTCTATTCCTTGTTTGTAGTATGAGTTTCTAACATGAGGATCTGTATTGCAACTGAGCCGCGCTACCTCCTAGGGAGCATTATAGCTCTGTTCTGCTTCAAACTGTGCTAGGTAACTTATTGGAGGGGAGTGTGAACAGGAGGACCAATGATAAGTCGCCATCAAGAACATTTGAAAATGGTGAACAAAAATATTCTCCAGTGTGCTCCCCAGCACCTGTTTTTACTTGTCAGACAGCTCTTTGAGCACAACAGAGTCTTGCTATAATGGAATAAACCATTGTTTTTCCTATTAGATCAGGCACTATGTGAGTACTACAGACAGCAGTGTGTGTTAGACCATTGACCACCAGTCTGACCAGTCCTGGCAGGTGTGGGCCATAAGCTTTAACATATTTCAATATTATTACATCTGTCCCCACTTGGCTGCTTCTTAATGCCACCTGGCTGACAACATTTTCTGGGGAGAACACTGTTCACCTGTAGATGATAAAGCAGTTTTAAGTTCATTACCAGTTCACCCAATGTCCCATGCCACTGCCCAACAATGCAGAACTATTGTATAATTTCTATATGAGATCGCTTCCTGCTGCAGTAACTGTGATATTCTTTGTGTTTCTACAATTTATTATTTCCACTTTGAATTGGTGAAGTAATATATTTACTTTTTTTTAAATTAGTCACGGCAGGGTTTGTATTTTCCTCATTCATCCTGTGAATTTCATGTGCCATGTTAGTAAGGAGCTTCAGTGATCCATGTAAGTAGAAAGTGAGTGCATTAACCAGTGTGTAAGCAAAATCAATAACAATTAAATTGTCCATAGGTTTTTCACCTGATGCCTTCAGGATCTTTTATTTTCTGCTAATTTGTGTTTGGAATCAGAAAGTCCAGCAAAATGGAAATTGTTACACAGATATTTGTTCCTAACCGTGAGACAGTGAGTTAATTTAAATTTAGCATGTATCATTTAATCCTTATGTTAGTTGGACATTTTTGCAGTTGCAAAGACGAGTACTGATGTATGTGGGTTATCATTTTCAGGGGAAAAAAGATAATTGTTTTTGTCCTGGCCATTGGGTGTCATCATTTCTCAACTCAATCACTGTGATAAATCCGGACACATTGGCCACACCCAATCTGCTCTAACCAAACAATGATCTTACCAAACCACCAACTACTTTGCTGTTGACAAATTCCAATGTTGCACCACTTTTAAATACCAAAAATCATGGCTGTTTAAGATATGCAAAAATCATTGTGTAGCAATGAATTGTGCTCAGTAAGTGTACACTTCTTGGAGTATAACTTTAGATTCATGGGTTCTGTAAATAGATAAATGAGCAGAGAGTCATGCATCCTTTTTTACAGAGATACTGGATCTAATTGTTCTGGCTGCCTTCAGTATCAGAGTACGACCAACCAAATGAAACGACATTTGGCATTTTGGAATGACTGTCGTTCATCATGTAAATATTAACGGTGTATTCGCGGATTGACCCTATGATTGGCTGAAAAACCTCCAGTGTGTATATAGCCTAACTGAAGGGACTATTAATCAAAGATAAGGGGCAATCAGCCTTAAATCCTGCAGAAACCCCAGGGTTGCTCCCTGTTTGCGAAATCCTAGCTAGTGAAGATCTCCTGCAAAGCATGGAGAATCCTACTAGCCAAGAGTAGCGTCTGTTGTCCTCTGAATGGTAACGCCATACCAGGGCCATAGAGCATTTTTCTCCTTAGGACCTTTGGAGATGGCGTATGGTCCTCTCTCAATGGGCTGACTTCCGGGTATACTTTGTACAGGAAAAATCATTTCCACCAATGTTATAGAAATTATTCAACATGCAATAAAGACTGTCCCGACATCCGCTCACTTGTGATTAATATAAGGCAGACATTATCGTAAGCTAAGCGGTATTTAGCAGTAGATTAAATGGATAATCCGGCTGGACTGTAAGTGGTGAAAAGACCACTAACTCCAACGTGTGAATTTCCAATTGGACCCGTTATAGCTGAAAAATAAGTGTAGATTGATTTGCTGGGGCAATTCCCAAAGCCAGGATGTGGTCATTTATCTATGAATGCACCGTGCACCTGCATATGTGAACTTTAGGGAAAATTATTTATATATATATATATATATATATATATATATATATATATATATATATTTGAGCTTGCACGTGTAAAGTCCCTGCTTACTGGCTTTTATGTCCTGAGAAAGAGAACAATCCAGTGAGTAGTACTAAGCACATACAAGATCACAGAAGGGAGCTGATAATGAGGGATAATGCAGGTGATTAGTTGTGGGGAGGGAATGGAGAGACATGAAGATAGTGTACAGAAGCTGAGGGTAAAGACTAAATTACCTAAAGCCTGTCTGTATGTGTTAGTCTTATTCTGACATCTATTCCTTTTTGCCTGCAGGTGGTTTCTCTTGTTACTATTACATATAACACATAACTGAGTGGTTAAGATGCACCATTGACATTTATAGATTAGTGGATGACATTTGTATTAATCCCTGTAAGTATCACCTCTTACTTTCACCTGAAATCTCCAGCAGTCAGCGGTTTGAGACATTTTATTCCAATGCTTTCTGATGTGGATTAGTCAGAGAGCTCCATGTGAGATGTTAGGAGATGGCACTGAGACTTATTGCTCTGTGTTCCAAATCTGTTTTGCTGTGATTAAATAGACTCTAATGGGATTTCAGCCTGGGACACACTTATGATATATACTGTTACATTCACATAATGTGGTCACACTAGAGATGAGCATCACGGGGGCTAATTTATCAAAAAGAGAAAAGCCCCATTGCCAGTGAAAACGGGTGTTTTTGCTGACATGTCTTTTTTTTCTCTCGCTCGCCCCAAACATTGCAGCGTTGGCTGCCAGCACTGTTAACTATCGCTGACTCTCATTGCTTAAGACTCCCCCAATGGTTTTGAATGGGGGAGCCTGTCTATGAAGTGCCACCATGATGCCTGTTATGTTAATCGAAAGTGCTTTAGACAGAGTTTTATGTATTTAATTACAGTTTGTTTCAGCGTGGATCTGTTTATATTTACCGTTAAAGTATTTTCTTTTATTGCCACAAAAAAGGTACAATACAAAAATACACGTATGGCCAGGAAAAGTGTCATTTTAATAAATAGACCCTTAAACCTTTCTTGATTGACAAATCTTAGATTAGATTTACGATTGTGGATTGTGTGCTGATTTGCTGTAAAGCTGTCACATGATGAAGTCACACTTGTCTACTTTAGATACCTTGCTTCCCGGAGATGCAGAAGTGAAGTATGAAAAACAAAGCTGAGTGTAACGGGACGACAGTATTTGCATCGTCAAGTGGGTGGGCAAAACATATGATGCCATTTATGTTATAATGTCCTTCCAAAGTGGTATTCACTGTGGGATTAATGATGCAAATTGTGTCATTGCCACTAGTCCCCCCCACTTAACATGCAGGTAAGCACTTTTATTTGAGAATTGGCTGCTTAACAGAGAGGTCTCCTCTAATTTGGGACAGCACTGTGGCACAGTAGTTAGAATTGCTGTCTCATTGCTGGCAGCTGGCTAAAAAATGGACCCATGTATGTGTGTTAGGCAATTCTCAAACTGTATAAATAAATGTAATAATAAATGATCTAGCACTACCGAGAAATTCCTGGGAGAGTAGGCAATTCTGAATTAAAGCAGACAAATTGACCTTTTCTAGTTGTGGTTTCCTGACAGTCAGTTGACTATGATTTGTTTGGATGACCAAACCGATTTCATAATGAAAGAAATGGATACAAACAGAATTGTGCATCTCTGCTATGTCCATCTGTGCTTAAGTAGGTTGTTTAGACCAACTGTTTGTAGGTCATTTTTATATTTCCTTACAAGTGTGCTTGGTATCTGTTAAGCCAATCTTCTAATGGCATCTGCAGGCAAGGAAGTCACATAGTCTGTTTGTATGTCTGTCAGTCTACTTAAACTTTTCTGATAGTGTTGAAGTGTTTTTATTGTTTTTGAATAATAAAGAAATCTGATAACAGTTTACCGAAGTCCACTATTACTACAACTAGTAAAATCAACTGTGTCCTGATATCCTGCTGGGTACACACTAAAGTTTTTTCAAGTGATTATCGAGCCAATCACACAACAAATGTCCGTTCAGCCAGATATCGAATTAGTGTGTACGCTACAACGATGAACCAATATCGTTCCAAAGCGCACCGTATAGTTTCATTTGATATTTAAACTAGACTAAAATTCTCAATGAACGATGGAACAATGTTGTTCCAATTCTGCAGTGTGTATGGACTTGCGTCCGGCATCTATCTCTATGTGCAGAGTCATGATATTTTCAGCCGACTGTTATGACTGATGAAGAGAACAGATCTGAAGGTACAACATGTTTAGTGTGTACACATGAATCTGCATGCTGATCAGGACTATTTTTTTTCTTTTCTTTATTTAAATCGTTGGTAAAATTGTTAAGGATATCGCATCGGGATAAATTTTGTGTAGTGTGTACCCAGCTTAAAGCTCTGTTCAATTTAAACATTATTTGAGTCCCTGGAGAATACAGCTAGTGTGGAGAGAAAGGAGATTCTGTGGCACAGTGTATTTTGCAGGCATTTAGTAAAAATTATTGTTGTCTGTGAGTGCAGGGCCTTAAACCAGTGATGGACACCCTGATGTACTACAAGTTCTACCTGTGCACCCCTCCTGCACATTGCCCTTAATTCAAGAATTAAAAAACAGTGACCTTGGCACACGCACATGACTTATTTCCAAATGCTGCCACTTACTTCAAAATTCCACCACATGCCCCTAAATAGCCCCACATCCGCACTTGCCACAAAATGCACCACATGCGCTCAGATACCATGTGTACTCCAAAACTCCCCCACTTGCCACTCAGACATTCTTACATGCCCACCAGACATCCAGTCATGCCCCTCACATGCCCATCAGACAACCAGTCATGCCCCTTACATGCCCACCAGTCCTCCTCGCACACTGCACACTCCCCATCTACTCTGGTATGCTGCGTGACCGCCCTGCCTTGTACAAAGATCATGTGAGGCAGAAATCGCCTGCTCCCATTCAATCTCATTCTCTGCTTTACATCTGGAGTAACCGTCTGGGGGCCACAGGTGAACCCTTGCCGGGCCACCTGTTGCCCGCCACTGCCTTAAACAGAGAAATTAATAGGCTTTTAAATCAAGCAAACATTCAATATTGGAATAAAAACTAAGCAGTTTCTAATGCAGAATATAAAAAGTTAAACTGCTGAAACTTGGCATCACAGTGCAGTGTTGAGGACTAGATGCTCTGTGCCTAAGTGTCCCCTACAAGTTTAACACAGAAGGTGAAATTCATTATCTCCGGCAAGTAACTGTCGAGCATCTCCCTCTCATCTCAGAGCTCTCGAGGAGCGTTAGAAGTGGCACATTAACTTCCTTACTAATAACAGGATATGAAGATTACTTTGAATAATTTTGATGAGAACAACTGAGTGTGACAAGATTTATTGCCCATGTGTTGTTTTTCCTGCCTGTCCCCATCACCAACGCATCCTCCGTGTCCATGTTAGAAGGGAGAGAAATAAATGGAAATATACTTTACTTTGTTTTGAGAAGATGATTGAAGACCTTTAAATTCTCCCCACAAATAAATAAAATATATGGGAAAGAGGAGAGGGAAGCGGCCTGTCTGTTTTTGAAAATTAAATGTTCAACATTGTACTTATTTTATTTTTAATAATTTTGAGCATATTTTAAATGTGCTGTGTACAGGAGGTTATACCTGCAGATAGTGCTACTAATATGATATGTAGATAACAATGTGCTACTGAGCCTGTACATCCATTACATTACTGTCACTGTGGACCTTGGAGCTGGACAATCCCTATCGTGTCATGTTTACTAAATTTGATTATAATTGCCTTTTTTGTTTAAAATCTTTTCAGTAGATATTAACTTCTACAGCTGCAGTATAATAATACATAGTAAGAATAACACCAAACATACAGAGGTATTGTGTTGTGCATGTTCAACAGCAAAACAATAGGGACATTTACAGGGACATATCCTTTAAACCCAGGGACTGCCCCTGGAATTTAGGGACAGTTTGCATTTGGTCAGTAGTAAAGAACAATAGGGTTGTTTCCAGGGACATCTGGTTATAACCAGGGATCTTTTGGACAGTTGGCAACTATGTGTGAGAGATTCACTGTGGCTCAAGGCGTGGTTCAGCTCCCTAAAATCAATTCCCACCTCTTGCCTCTCTCTCTGGGAGGGGCTGGGTTGTGTTATTTGTCCCAAGTTCTGCTCAAGCTCTAGCTGTAATTGAGGCATGTAGTCTGAACATAGGCACCATTTTTTTGCTTTTGGGAGGGTCCCACATTTTGGGTAGTCCTCCAGAAAGAGTAGTCCTCCTCCTGGCGGTGATGGAGGTGGGGCTTAATGATTTTGCGCCATTAAGCCCTGTCCCTGCTATAAAATGTCGTGAATTTTGCCATTTCTTAGCAGGGGGCAGGGCTACGGTGGCACAATGGTGCCACCACTCCCCCTCCTACCCCCTGTCACATGACCTCTCATGTGACAGGGGGTAGGAGGGGGCAAGTATGTTATAAACATGGCCATGAATGTATGTAACATTTGTGAATGTTTGTATCCTATGCCTGGCATAAACCAGGACCATATGCTACTGGTGCCGACCTGCACCTATCTTGGTAGTTTAGCATATGCCCGGGAATTGCAGATTTTATAGTGAATGCAATTTGCAGCTGCAATATAGGACGCAATTCTGGCCAGCTCTGAATCCGCCAATATCGTGTTTGAACTTCCAGTGAAGATTCTATTCCAATGAGGAGCAGCCTGATGCACATTACCCTTAATATCAGTAATACATATAAAGAATACATTTAATCAAGGAAAGAGATAACTGCCTGTAATAACATCAGCAGACATTTTAAACAAGTGTTACAAGCTATAACAAACAAATCCGACAATAAAGCAGGAAGAGGACAGAAGGTGAAGTCTCATTACTGTTCATCAATTCAGCCAACCCCTCTGTCACCTCAACTACCTGATGTCGGAGACCTGAGGTAACAGTCAGCAAATAAATGCTGACTGTTCATCTTTCCTGACTGTGTATAAAGTAGAGGTGCGAGGAGGCACTTGTATATGGTTCTGTCATACATTTGGTGTCATTTGCCTATGACAATCAGTATAGTTTTACCTGTTCCTTTCAGTACTTGTAACTGGAACAATAAAGAAGTTAGGTGACTGGGATCAATTAAAAAAATGTTAAGTTCATTAATATATCACTGTATTCTCACTAATTACTGTGCTTGATGGTGTTGGAAAGAATGGTTACCAAGTGATATCTGACTGTTGTGCTTACCAGAGACACTGGCCCTGCAGAGAGAGACTGTAAAAATCAATAAAAGAGACACAGTAACTTTGACAAGACATTATACCACATCTAAAAGCATAATATTGTTTCACTATAACAATTATACTCCAAAGTACATTAACAACAGTGATTGGACTGTTTCACTATAGAACTTGGTTAAAAAGTTTGATAAAGAAATATATTTAGTATATGGGGGGTTAAAATGATTTGTTATTATCCTGCCATGAATCAGTCACTGAAGTAGAAACACAGTTGAACAATTACTTTATAACTAATGATACTTCAGTTATTTCCTCTGTGGTTTTATGGGATGCCCACAAGGCGGTAATAAGAGGCTCATTAATCAAAATAGCTTATTGCATAAAAAGAAAATCGCTAGCAATAGTAGAACTACCTTCTACCATAAAGTAAGCACAAAATGAATCAATCACCATCTTCTAAAGATGAAATAATTAAAGGGAGAGATGTATTCATGTCTATCTGACAGTTACGAAAGACAGAGCAGCAACCAATGTAAACTTAAATCCAATTCAGTGGTGACCCACAACCTTCAGACAGAAAAAGATCAATACCACAGTGGAGCATCTGTTTAAAATGAGGGTGCACCCATCACTGTGAGAAGTTATTATTATTCAGTCTCCAAAACCTCTTGTCTTCACTATTTTTATAGAAACAGAACTACAATGTTTTGTTTTCATTAATGGTGTATAGGGAGAGGTAGGACCATTGTATTTTTTCTGTTATTTTTTTTAGTGATGCCATTAATTAGTGATTTTCCTACCCCAAATAAACCACTTCACGGAATGAATTAACTGTTATCACCCCAGGTCTATTCATAGACTATAAATCCTGTAAAATGCAAATTTACAGGAACGATGCAGAATGGATGTCAGATGCCGTCCCTGCGCCTCCTCCTCGAGCAGGGACGGACGTCCATCTTCGGAGCGCCCCGTTGCCAAGCAACGGGGACGCGTCTTCCGGCGACGCGGTGCGCAAGCGCGCCCCTCGCCATAGCAACGGGACGCTTTTCCAGGTTCCTGTCAGCGGTCAGAACAGCTGACCGCCGATCCTCTGCCCACCAATGAGGAGTTATCACTTCCTATTTAAAGCCTGCTCTGACACCATTAGGGTGCCAGAGCAACTGGTTTATCTAGTCTCCAGCGTTCCAGTATTACTGTTATCTTGACTCCTGTGTTTGACCCGGCTTCCTGACCTCGCTTTCGGATTCTTCCTTTGTTCCATCCTGATATTCTGGTTTGACCTCGGCCTGCTGACCATTCTCTGTCTCCTGATTCGGTACCTCACCTGCCCGATTGGTTCCTGACTCTGCCTGTTGACTACGTCTTCCTCTATATCTCGCAAGTAGCTACCTGGGAGGGCCGCGACCTGCACGTCGTTGCCGCTAAGTCCAAACTTCCTTGTGGGGGTCCCTGGTGAATACCAGCGGCGTGTTAGACTCCGCGCCTCCTGGTGTAGTAGTGACAATACTTGCAGGTACTAAGGTCACGTCTGTGACAATGGATTTGTGAATCACAACTTGAAGAGTATAAAGCCAGAACTGTATACCTCATGTCCTGTTCCGCGGTGAGACTCCATTTGTGTGAAATTTTTCCACCACTTCTCCCATCTCTCCTTTTACTTGTGTAATGTATTTTAGGACGACATTACTCAGAACTAATTATGAAAGTCACACTTCACCTACTGTTCTTTACAGTGCACACCTTCTACATACAGTTCATGAGAATGCAGTCTGTGTTTTAGAAATAAGTCTTATCAGTGTGCACAAAGTGAAGTGACAGGCTGCATCCTCATGAAATACAAGCCCAAATAGTACCAGGACAGCTTGTTACACTTTTTTGTAAACAAATTCTTATAAATGCCAACAATTCAATATTCTGGAACCTATTCCAAGTATTACACAAGAACTTCTACAGGAGATTATCTCATACTTACCTACTATCTGGACATCACTTCCAGGAGATCCCAAGGGGGAGAACCAAGGGGCAAGTGTGGGGGGGGCGTGTTGATGTGATTTGCATAATCATGTCACTGCCCACCGAAGCATAATGACTAATATGAGTCTTTGTGCAGCGAAGGTGGGGCCTGATGCCATAAATCTCGTCATCACGTCCTCATACGATTCACAAGAGCAGCTGGAACCATGAGGATGACGATCAGTGGGTCTCCTGGACATTGTGGGAGAGCAGGTAAGTATGGGAGAGCTTCTACAGCAGTGATGAACAACAGGCGGCTCCAGGCCTCTTACTGCTGTATTGTCGGATTTGTTTGTTACAGCTTGTAGCACTTATTTAAAATGCCCGCTGATGTTATTACAGGTAGGTGGCTCTTTCTTTGATTAAATGTATTGTAACTTATTACTGAGATTAAGGGTAATGCTAATGTACCTTTTTGAAGGTTAGAGAGCCGCCCATGTGGCCCCTGAAATGTGTCACTATTCTAAAGTCTTTGTATAAATAGATGTACTAATTTCAAGTTTGGAAATGTCATTCACCATTTTGGAAATCTTTACTACTGGAATCTGAATATACCAAATACATAGGGTTAATGACACAACAAAACACCAACTACTGCAATACCACTTGTATCTATCTATGTACTGCGTATCTGACACTTTTCAATATACGCAGAACATTGTGAACCATTCCCATGCAGAGAGGACAGCAAGGCATTGCAATATGTTTCAAGAAACCAAGTTTTTGGGGATCATTATCTTAATGTAGACCATAGTGTTTTTACATTTTAGGTACTAAGCACTTTAATGCACTTGTCTGATCAGTCTATAGATGTTCACTTTAAGCGTTTCTTATGATGGAATAAAATCTAAAGAAAAAAAGTAATCTGTAAGAATACAAAAATTTGCCTAAATGTTTTCTTATTCAGACAGGTGGGCAGCTTCCATACCCCTCCATATTACCTATTTGGAAATCAGGGCATTTAGGCCATGACACAGATCATCATCAGCTATTTATATATCGCCACTAATTCTGCAGCGCTGTACAGAGAACTCTCACTCACATCAGTCCCTGCCCCATTGGAGATTCCAGTCTAAATTCCCTAACATAGAGAGAGAGAGAGAGAGACTAGGGTCAATTTGATAGCAGCAAGCCAACCTCCTAGTATGTTTTAAGAGTGTGGGAGGAAACCGGAGCACCCAGAGAAAACCCACGTAAACACAGGGAGAACATACAAACTCCACACAGATAAGGTCATGGTTGGACATTGAACTCGTGACCCCAGTGCTGTGAGGCAGAAGTGCTAACCACTGAGCCACCGTGCTGCCCACACCACACCCTGATCCATGCAAATAGTTCCGCTAAATAGGGAAGCACAGCTCCCCCATTGACACAGAAATTGGGACTGTCACTTCTAAATCAGGTCTGTTTGTGGGCAAGTAATGTATATTTTTACATACAGTATTTGGATCTCAGCAATATAATATTGCCTTTTCTTTGCATTATATTATCTATAGTCATCTTTTGCCATCTTTATAATTTGACCACAGTACCTCTTACTTTTTTATAGTCGAAGAACATACAATAATAGTTTAGAATTACTTTGCTAAATAAATGTTATTGTATCTATACTCCTAGACGCAGGTCACAATCATTGAAATGTCTAGATTGTTTCCATTTAAATTCTCATTTTATTGCTTTTACATTGATTTGTACATTCTTCCAAATATATGCATTTATCGTGATTTACTGTTAATGCAGTGTCCAGTAATGGTTGCTATTTATAACCAGACATGTTCCCGTTCCAGCTATATTTTCACTGTGGGACACTGTACATAAAATACTAAGCAGCAAACAAGGTTTCTTCAAACATGGGTTTTAATGAATTTGTGATTGCAATAGTGGCAAGTTGTCTAATAATGTAAGTGAGATATCGAAATATATATGTTGAGAAAAGATCTTGATTTTTGATTATGAAATGCTTGAAAATACTACTTACAGTACCTAGGGGCTTGTAGTTAATTATTACATAGCTGTAATCAGGGTCGGAGCAGTTGGGGAGTCTGTGCTCCGAGCGCTTGATGTGGGGGGGCCACAGGCATTCAGTCATCCATATGGATAAAAGGAATTAGGTAATTCAACAAAGCATCGGCATAATAGCAGATTGACATTGTTTTATGCTGTTTGCTTTTGTCTTTTGAACAAAAGTATTTCTATAGCTATTTGGTTGTGTAAAGTATTTCTATAACTACTACAATGAGGTCAGGGGTTCAAATGGGATTCTCAGGTCAGGGGTTTGATTGTAGAATGTGCCCGCTCCTGGCGTTAACCCCTCTTGCTACATCCCTGGCTGTCATTCTTGGGGTACCCTAATGTTTACATGTCTGTCTTGGAGCGACTAATCCCATCCACTCCTGCACTCAAACACTTTTCTTCCACAACCCAGACACTGGTGAATTATTTCTGGACCATTTTGAGTACTCTTTTTTTATTACATGCATTAAAACATGTAGGGACATATTCAATAAATTGATGTGATGTGTTGAAATGTGTTTAGCAACCAATAAGTTTGCAGTTGTCATTTGTAAAATACAGTTTGCAATGTGAAACCTAATGGGTTATTGGTATGAAATATCATTAAATCTTCATTTCTGTGAGCTTTACTGGAGAACAGTTCTAACAAAAGGATGTTAGAATAGGGTGAAACGACCACTGGGTCTTCACGGCATGATAGACAGCTGGTCGGTCTGTTTGCAGTCTGATATCAAAGTGTGTAGGGCGCTAGAGGGTGGATCCCGCTGGCTGGCATTATCGGGGCCTTTGAAGAAGTGGAGAGCTGGCAAATTTTAGCCCGGGGGGACAAGACTCGACTCAGCAACCTATTAGGTACATTTTAAAGGGAAAAACAATGCAGGTGGCCCTGTGACCCAGCCCAAGTTCACCCACACTGGGACCGGCCCAGGGGGCAGATGCCCCCCAGCCGCCCAGCCCAGCCTGCCCCTTTGAAGCAACGTGATGTTTAGCTGGCTAAGCAATGATGCAGTTTAGTTGCACTCATATTGTTTCCCTATTCATTTCTTGAATAACAGCTTGTCCTAAAAACAGACTTCCATCCATGTATGCATTTTACAGACTAAAGTAGCAACAACAAAGTAATCTATGGGCAAATTGTGATTTAATTGTGTAAATTATTTATTCATTGAAATGTTTTTATGGAGAAATATGTTTGCTCTAATCAGTGTTGTAGAAAAACTAAACCAATTTCCAGGCTGATGGGATATTTATTCCATCAGCTCCAGAATGCTGTGTTTTGCATATTGCGGAATAGTTCTGTAACTTCTGAAATGAGGCACATAACATAAGAATAGGACATTATTTTCCCTTATTGCCATGGACTTGGGATGTTCACGTTATTATTACTCATGAATTTTACATTAAATCAGGATATGGATATCAGGATATTCCTGGGGGTAAATGTATCAAGCTGGGAGTTTTCCGGCAGGTTTGAAAAAACAATTAGATTCTAGCTATCATTTATTTGGTACATTCTATAAGATAGCTAGAATCTGATTGGTTGCTATAGGCAACATCTCCACTTTTAAAACCCGCTGGAAAACTCTCAGGTTTTACCCTCTGAACTTCATTCACATATGTAAAGAGCAAGGTATATAGCTGCAAAAAAGGAAATGTATTATATGTTTATTAAATTTATGTTCAGATAATTTGAGTTTAGGTTACTGATTATTAATTATGTTGCCTTTAAAGTAAAATATACAGCAAATAAAGTGTTAAATAAAGTGTGCTGAACATCATGTTTGCATCATCACAGATATGAATAGCTTGTCCAGAATGTTGCTAAACTATTGAATATTTTTTCTTCTTGATAGAATAGTTTCCAATACTGTATTAGACATATGTATTACTTTTGATAAAAATGGTTGCTGTCACCTGCCCCCAGCATTAACGCAAACAATAATGTATTCCAGCACAAAAAAATGTAGCCACTAGCAACCGAGACTCAGAATAGCTAAATGATTTAAATATTGTTTGTTTTAAAGGTGAATCGTTCCAAAAATACTTGCAGACTTGCATGTTTTTAAATAACTGCTGACATCTAAACATTTTACAGTAAGAATGGAACTCTCACTGGATATTTTTTTTTGCAGACAGATATATATCATCACTAGGTCATAGTTTTAATTTACCGAGCACAGGAAGTGCCGACAATGTGACCTAGAGATATGCAATGATTAGCACGATGACATACTTTAATACTTTAATATTTGAATGCATAAGGGCCTGTTCCTGACAGCACAAGTTGGATTGAATATCTCTGGCCTCCGGGTCCGTGGTCTCAGGTGCTCAGAGGAGCGATTCCTCCCTTGAAAGCTGTGAATATTATATTACATTTGTAGGTCACAAAAATAGACCCATTGCATTGAAGGGGGGAAAAAGATATAAAGCTTTATTTTTCCAGTGCATGTAGAACCCTGTAACCTTAATGAAGCATGTTAGAAGTTAAATAAATAGGGATATAATGTTTTGCTACTCTGCTCCATATAAAATTTAGTTAAATCAAAGCATTTATAATCCTTCTGATGCTGCAACAAGTTTTCTTACAAATCACATAGGTATTTAGCTAAGATACTGTGCACCACATATTACAGGTTCATTGGAAGTTTGTTATGAATGTTTGATGTCAGCTCACCCTACTTTATGGCACTTTAGTAAGGTACAATTATTATGTTTGTTGTGGCTAAAAATTTTAGCACCCTTCCAGAAATGTTTTGAAATTTGAAACTAATTTGGCATCCACATATGTATTTCTTGGGTTTGCAGTAGAATAAAACACAAAATGCAGAGAAATTTACTAGGTTGTAGTTTTCTCCCATCAAATATTTATCATATTATTTGATTTCAAGTAGATGATTCTCCGTCACTTTGGAATTGACCTCATGTATGGTGAGTAGTTAGTGCAATAAAAAAAAAAAAATAACTCATTAAATGAGCTTGTTTTGTGTCACTGTGTGTACTGCAAAGAACAGAAAAGAAAGCTATAGATATGTATGAGGAGGTCAGACAGAAGATTGCCAAGCATGGACAATCTCAGGTCCACAAATCCTTCTCCAGAAGCAGTAATGTCTCCATCTACGTGTATAACAATGAATAGAGAGCGCTCCCCAAAGTAGAATTATACGGTATATGTACTGCTGCTTCTATAGATAAATCATAATAAAACCAATATTGCAGAAGCACAAAGAAAGGGGCATCCTCCGTATACTCTGCTGAGTATACGGAGGATGGTAAAAAAATGAAATCAGTTATGAATACAAATAGACAAATGAACCACACTGATAATATAGTGTTTCCATTTCCGCCATTTGTAAGGTTATTGGGAAGTATAAGGCACACTGTAGCCAACGTCCATGGAAAGAGAAAACTTGATCGAAAATGCAGCGCAGGGTTGTTTGAAGCAGCACCTTCATAAACGGCCAAGCTGACCTTCCGACGCAAAGTACCACAGTTTCAAATTGTGACATCCGTCAGCAACTCGAGCTAAGGGGGCCCAGGATGACCCAACTGCTTAGAGAGAAACATAAATTCCAACTGGAGTTTGCCAAAACACACCTGAACACACAAAAGGCCTTCTGGGAAAATGTACTGTGGACAGATGAGACCAAATTAGAGCTTTTTGGTAAAGCACATTAACCCTATGTTTACAGAAAGCAAAAAGAAAAGAACACCTTTCCTACAGTCTAACATGGAGGAGGATGAATGAAGTCTTTGGGTTGCTTTGCATGAAATGTGAAGGTTACTAGGCCATTCTGGAGTGCAACGTTGAATCCAGGGTCAGAAATGTGGGTCTCTGTCATGGGTCTTCCAGCAGGACAATAACTCCAAACACACTTCACAAAGCACCCAGGAATGGTTCAAAACAAAGCGCTGGACTGTCCTGAAGTGGCCAGCAATGAGTGCAGATCTAAATCCCATAGAAACCTGTGGAGATATCAGAAAACAGTAGTTCATATAAGGAGCACTTCAAATGTCAGAGAACTGGAACAGTTTTCACAAGAAGAGTGGACTAAACTGGCAGTACAGAGGTGCTGGAAGCTTATCCATGGCTATAGGAAGCGGTTGATTGCAGTTATTTTGACCAAAGAATGTGCTACCAAAAAGTAAGTATAAATTATCCATAAATTTGTCAAATCCATCTCTTTTCTTTTTGTGTTTTAAAAGGATACAGCGAAGTAAGTATTAGAATTCAGAATCAAAAACGAAGTTTCTGTAAATTAACAGATAAAGAACTGTTGAGCCCAAATACTATTGTTAATTTGACCCTATGTGTGGTGGAGATTGTGAGCTCATTGAGGAAGAAATGTGATCTAAGTAACAGAATGGTTGGTGCCAGACTGGGTGGTTTGAGTATCTCAGAAACGGCTGAATGTTTTCTTGGCACATATTAAATCCAATTAAAACTTTTAAATCACAGTTCTGCAGCACCAAAGACAAATAGCAGATGAAACCTTAACCAATATCAATCCCTGTTTTTACCATTGCCAGGAAATATGCCGAAGATGTTGAAGGCTTTTACCCATCAATATATAGGCAACAGTTGATTGAACTTCTATGTGTTCCATATCTGTTAGACACAAATAATCTCTAAACTATCAAAGTGAAAGTTCAAAATATGAAGTCATAAAATCACCTAACCTACCAATCTTTAAGGCCCAACATTATATGTATAAAGTACTAAATAAACACTCCCGTTCTGATTCACCAAGTATACAAAGCGCAATGTGCGTTTGTTTCAGAACGCACTTAATACGGTCCTGTGTACGCCCGTGCTCAGCAGGGAGCAGATCTAAGTATATGAATATGGGTGTAGGTCTGATCTGCTCTACTACACTACACAGGACAGTGCAGGATACGTCCAATACCTATGTGCAATATAAATTCCCAAAAGAACGCACAGAAAAATGTCATATGTTAATAATATAGGCATTAATGACAAAACATTACTAAATTACGATAGGGCTGTTTTGAATATTTTTATTTATTAGGATGTCATTAATGTCTATTGTACGTAAAATAAATGTTTACAGTTGCTACTGATTGCATACACAGCCGTCATCATTAGTAATCGGCACTTAGACTAGACATGTAGCTGGAGCAAGAGATACGGCTGAAACACAAGTAGCTGAGAGATGCCCTGAGCTTGAATCAGACGCTGCTGCTTTCGCTTGAGTTTGGCATGTCCTTAGTGTACATTGACAATGGCCAAATGCCCCTTTCCCGCCCCATTCTCTCCCTGAAATCGTAGGCTGTAGTAAGTGTCTTTTGCGTTTGCTGCTGAATTGAATTTGGCTGCGTTCCGTAGCGTATTGTCCAGTTGTGGGTGATGCGCACAAAATCACCGTTTACCTCCCTTGTTGGCCCTGTGACTTAGATTGGAACAACTCACTGAAGAACATGTTGAAACAAAATAATTTGAAATTTTCATTGTATGCACACATACGTATTAAATATCTTTTATATTTTAAAGGTAATTTGTCATTTTAACTTAAGGAAGATTCCAGTCAACATTGATAATATAATGCTAAATGTAATTTAAGCACATTGGGTTTGAGTGTGAACTGGTTACTAAGCACAGTGCCCAGGAATTAAGGTTAGAGTGATGAATGAATAGTGCAGTACTTAATGTATGGTGTAGTATGTCATATCTGGTATTGTGCTAAAAAGTATGTCTGATTGGTGGTGTACATTCAGCACTGAACAAATGAGATTTCTTTTCTGCTTCAAAGCAGCACAGAAAAACAGTCTGATCAGCATTAGATTTGCATGCAATTATCAGAATACACCAAAGGATGAAGTGTGATCTGCAACACATTTCCATGCTCTAAGATGTGAACGTTGTGTGCGCTTCTGAATGCAAGCGCAGACAGTGGCAATGTAGATTGTTTCATTTGGCCAATCACGCCATTTTAGCCCCATCGTGTCATTAAGACCCCAAACCATCCCACTTCACTATGATGTGGTCAGGATGCGGGACTCCTACCTGGAATTCAGGAGTTTCTCCGACATCCCTGGAGAGTGGGAAAGTATGACCAAAACACTACTTGACATTTACAGTGCTGGTTAACAACTGTATTGATTGTATCAGATACACACATTAAATAATACCAATCCAATTTGTCATCAAATGAAGTTATTCTGCTTTGTGTAAAACTCAGAAACAAAACCTCAAGAAAAGGAGCATTTTATTTACCAGTAATAATTAAGAATCCCTTGTGAGGTTTACATTTTCCATGTTGTGAATGTGATTTCTGTTGACATCTTTCCCACACTCCATATGTTGTTCAGCTCTCTGTTTAGGAAGAAAGTATCAGTTTTTATCCTAAAAAAAATAATGCCTACAGGCTATGGAGGTGCACATTAATGCAATCTCGCTGGTGAACAATCAGCACTTTATTTCTGGGTTGCAATTGAATTATATGCTGTATACCGTGAAGGGAAGGTCACTTTTTCAACTGTTTCACGGTCATTTTACCTGTTCATAGCAGAGATTCGGTGGACACGGTTTAAACATGAATATTTGGCAGCTGAATTGCTGAGCAGTTGAGAAAAGCTTCCCGGTGATTTTTCTTTTTACAGAACTAAAATTGTATTTCCCTCATTGAAATACATTGCTAGCACTGTGTTTGGTTTAGCTTGTTTGTTGGGGCTATATTTAATACATTGTGTTTTTTTTAAGAGAGCTGTATGGTCATAAAGCTAACAGGTCACCATGCCCTCTGCCATGCCTCTATGAAGGGGAGAGTGCAAACATCACAGAGACTACATTGAGAAATGCCAGAGCCCTGGGCTGTGTGGACTGAGGCAATTAACAGGATTGTGAACCCTGGAGTGGCATCCTTGCCACCCCATTAGCCAAGAGATTACTATCCATAATATGAAATGATTTATTAACTATAGAGTAAAATCTTCTTTTATTCTTTCCTCTTCCATCATATTACATATGAAAAGAATAGCCTGTAGTTTGAACTGCAACCTTATATAGTTATAATCCAGCAGCAAACCATGTGGTTAGCTATGGTATTGCAGTGAAACATCAATTTCTTGGTGTTTTACGTTAAGATTGTGCTACGAAGAGTAGGCAATGACAGTAGAATTGCCTGCCTGCATTTAAAGACCATTTGATGCATACTGCTTCCCTAGGTTTATAAACTGGCATTCAACACTGATATGTGTTCCAAATCCTCTTTTAACAGTTTGAGTATGATTAAATGTAGCGCTATGGACACAGAGTCCTCCAGCACCAAAAGTTGTAGCACATTCTAGCTCTTAGTTTCCATTAACAGGTTGGGGTATCAATAGACCCCAACTATTTTCTGTACATGAGGGTGTTTGTTTGATAAAGGAAGTCTTTGCAAAGGGACAACTGAATTAAGCTAAATATCACACAATTACTGCCTCCCTAAGTGGACCTGGGTGGTCCTAGAACAGTGCAAATCAGGTGACCTAATTATCCTTCTGGATCTCAGATCCAGTTCTACACTGAATGTTTCCCCTGTGATCTGGCAACAATTGAATTTGATTTAAGGCAGTATCCTGTATCCCTCAAGTGCTACTTTGGAAAGCTAACAGGAACAAATATACCGTACACTAGGGCCAGGCATAAAATAGTTTGCATATATAGTATAAGACTCACCTCATACCTAAGTGTATTTGGCCACCACTGACTTTTCTACGTTCAAAGAGCATTTTCAAAATAAGATACGTGTACATATTTCCGTAAGGCACTGACATTAGCAAGGACTTGCCGCCAACCTAGGCTATGTACAAAGTGACTGGCAACATGTACTAGTAATTAAAGTGAACAATGTCACAGAGCAGCTTAAATTCTAATATCATTGCATGACGTATATGTAGGTTTGGATGTACATTCTACAGTTTCTACATTTTAAAATATATGTTGACAGTTCCACTTTAACTGTCTTTTCCCCTGATTCCAGATATCCTCAACTGCTCCTGTAGAGGGACATATCCTCGTGTTCTCTCTGAGCCTGGAATCCTCATAGATAGAACAGGACCTCTCTTTCTCTCCTTGGCATGCAGTTCCCTTCTGTTCTTTGATTGAATCCCTTTATGTATTAGAGAGGTTCTATCCAATTTCTCCTCTGCTTTCCCTCCTCCAAACCAAACAAATTAAGGTCTTTAAGTCTTTCCTTATGTCTTCAAAAAACGATGAGCACGACTTATGCACAAAAGTTATGGCGATGGAAACAAGACCGTAAAACATTATAAACTGAAACTGGACAGACTATTACTATGATATGTTGTTGCTTGATGATCAAATAGAACAGCCCTCTTAGTTTAAAATAAAAAAAATAAATAAATAGTCGAGCACATTCTAGCTCTTTAATATAAAGCTGAACAGTACATAAGGAATTAGAGAACCATAAATGATTGCTGTATTTTTTTGTATTATTCTTGCTGCTGAGGTTACGTCATTTACAGAGTAACCTTTATGCAGTACATATTGTTACATTAGAAACACAACAAAAGCATGAACTCGCTATAATACCTTATAACTCATGTTAAATTACCTTGTTAAAAAAAACAAAAAAACAGCATTTTCTTTCTGTTAAAATTAAAATAGGACCTTCTTGAAATTTTCAAACTTGCATTCCAGGATATGGTACATGAACAATTTATTTTACCTGGTACTAGACCAGTGATGGCTAACCTGTGACACTCCAGGCGTTGCAAAACTACAAGTCCCAGCATGCTCTGCCGGCTATCAGCTAGTTATCTACTGGCAAAGCATGCTGGGGCTTGTAGTTTCACAACACCTGTAGTGTCACAGGTTAGCCAACACTGTACTAGACCATACTCGGAATCAGTCAGAGATATAGTGCAATACAATATGAATTGTTGTTCTTCCTCCTGTTGCTAAGTAGACGTTGCTCGGAAAATATTCCTCAGTAATTGGTTCATTTTGTCTATAGATGACCTTCCAACGTCCCTTATTTTTTTTAAAGTTCTTAGTAATCGTATTCATGGCCTTCGGTTGGAATTTTCTTTATATTACGCATGGTATTATGAAGCTTAAATGGCCCCGTTTCAGTTTAAAATAAAAACAAAAACCAAGTGGTGGGAACCTGTAGGAATTTTTTGGTTAATCTTTACTCTTATTGTATTTTCATGTATTTGGTAAGCAAGACCTGTGCTAAATTAAATCTCTATATTTTAGTGTTTTGATATAGTGCATTCAGAAACACAATACTATGTATGTGTGTGTCTATATTTATATATATATATATATATATATATATATATATATATATATATATATATATAAAATCATCTCTTACGCTTTTGTATTTTCCTTTATTTCTGGAACACTTGTGTCTGCAAAGCTGCTCTCCGATGGAAGCAGCTTGTAGATCCTTAGATTGTGGTAGAAGCTAAATTACACTATTTACTGGCATAAGAAGACATACTTGAAGTGGTTGGTGCTGAACATCCTTGAACACAAATATAATAATACATCAAGTGTATTTTTTCTGTTGCAACCAACATACGGGGTGTTTGAAATGTTTCTCTATAAAGTCTCTCTTTTTTTTTTTTATTGTGTTTGATTATAAAACACATGCTTTTGCCTGTGACTTATGGGCATTGTTTATTTATTTTAAGAAATAATGTGACAATTGTGCATAAGTTTGTATACTGCAAGTTTTGTCAGAAATATTTAATGTTACACTCTGTTCTCAGAGCCGTTTCATTCATTTTATTGTCTTTTACCGTTGCCTGATGATTTGAGCCCAATTCACTGAACATGTAAGTGTATTTTTTTCAAAGCTGAGCGCAAGTCTTTGTAGTTTCCGCAATTAAAATTAAAAAATGCTGGACTCTCATGATTGCAGCTTGTGATTGGTCCTCCCAAAACTGTCATTTGTCCTGGCACCCATTTTCCGTATATTGTTTGGTTTTCATCTGTGCCATCGATAGCAGCCCTTGGTGTACATTAGGAAAAATGTATTTTTAGTTAAGTGGTCTTTTACAATTTTTAGTTTATGCAGCGCAAAAAGGTTTTGTCTGCAGTTCACATGAGTTCACAGCAAGCACACAGCCAGAGTGGATATTATCAAAGTTCATAATTAGAAGCATTAGCACTGGGAAGCAGCCAAGTTAGAATATGTTCTTAAAAAAGGTATATGTGCGTAGAACAAAAGATTTAAGACTATTAATTATGTCTGCTGTCAGAAAGTCCCGTTTGCTTGTATTTAGTAATCTTTGTATAAGCCGTTCCCTGAGGACTGAACAGGCTTCATGGGTGTCCTGTTTTTCCATTAATTGCCTCTACATGCGTCTTCACTCTCTCTGTCTCTGCTATACGCCCAGCTTCTTACACCACTGGTCAAAGAGAAACTGTAGTTTCTCACACTTATTATTATTTTAAATCTCTTTTGTCATGGATAAGAAAGCATGTCCAAGCCCTTTTTTTTTTCCCCAGGATGTCACTGAAATTTTTTTTTTATCCCTCTCTGCAGGAATCCTGAACTTTTACAGTGACAGCAACTGCAGCAATACTTTTAATTCCTACATCTATAGGCCACACAAGGTTAATAAGAATATAGCCAGAAAAAGGGCATAATTCATAAGGCTGCATCGGAGGGGAGAGAGAAAAAAAAGTCATAAATTGTTGAAAACATTGCTGGTCAGCTCTGAAAGGGATGACAGGATCGTATCATTTTCTCCATGCTTCATAAGGTTTTTATAATCAAATGTTGAATGCCAGAATTTAAACTAGCGTACTGTATGTGGTATACTGCAGAAATAGGGGAAGCATGTAGACTAATGAAAAATACTCTTCTCCACCATGGAGTCTCCTCAAAAACTAATGAAATGGACATATTGGCTTGAAGCATTTTATAAGACTGATTTATAAACAGGCTGTTTTAATTTACTATAAAGCATGTGTGTGTTTATTGCTGGTGGTGGTGTGATTTATAGTGGAATTCCAGATCATGTTAGTAGATTTTGTTATGTAGATCCAAACTTTAAAAATCCCAAGAGGCTTTTGTATCTTGTAAAAAACAAACAAAGAAAAAAAAAAAAAACATTTCGGAATTTATATTAAATGATTATATCCCTTGCTAAACAATACTTAAGAAATATGGGGCATATTTATTATAGGGCGAGAAGCCCTAAGGCCCGGTAAGGAAGGTGTAGTCAGCTGTGATAGGCTTGCCACTCATGGGCAAACACAGGATTTGCAGAGGGTGGTTTCCACACCATGCCGCCAGTTGGTGTGACCAGCATGCATGGGGGTGTGGCTATAATTTTACAGAGTGCTTGGCTGCTCTCCAACTCTGCCTATCCCCATAATATACATGGGCAATGCTGCGTGCACTACTGTTAGGTGCACGTAGCTCTCTCTTTTCAAGCAGAGTCGTGTGAAGTGGGAGCAGGGTCCAGCCACCTCAATTATACAGTTCCCCAGGCTTTGAGGGGGATTTCCAGGCACTAGGAAACCCCCCTCGGTTTGCCTATGCCACTGGGCTATGGCTCTAAGATTTGCAGGGTATCGCCAACAGTAGCTTCCCCATGTTTCCTTGCATAAAACATTGTTTTCAATGATCAATGTTTGTTTTCATGTTTTTACCTATTTTTTATTATTTATTTTATTTAGCTTAAAGCCCAAACCTGGTAATGCAGTCAAATATTCCCTCAGTCTGGTTCGGCAAAGTGGTAAAATTACTGTCCCAGATCAGTACTTCAGAGGCAGCTAAGTATATTTATTGATAAATTGGCATGATAGGTGATCATTGGAATATAAGGCTGCTAGCGCATAATGAAAGAGACCCTAGAGTATTTAACTTGATTGTATTGCTGTATTGTTCATTGGTAACATTATTTTAAATAACAAACTGGAAGCCTAAACTTTTATATTTGGTTTAAAGGATGAACATAAAATACTATCATTCTTGATTAAGGTGTCCACTGCTATCCGGTTAAAAAGTAACATGTAATGGAGTATTACCTCTAAAGCCTTATAGGCAGTTAGAGTACAATGACAATGAATTGCATGGCAGTTAGCATGAGGTGACTTCATTATCCATGCCCTTTGTGTTTGTGACTCTCAAAATTACTTGGGTTTCTGATATTTCCAATGTACTCCTGCTATGTGAGGGATCCCAGCATTTGCAAGCAGAGGAATCCCTGTAAATGTATATATACTAGAACACTGCACCCCTCGGCGAATCACTTGCTCCCCATGTCCTCCAGAACTCAATTCAGTTCAAAGCTTTGAATAACACCACCTCTTGATGCATCTTAAAATACTCTCCCTCATGCCCTCTTAGCTCTACCTCTGACCTGCACCTCATCTTTGGTAACCACCTCTGCCTACAAGACTTCTCCTGTGCTCCTACACACATACAGAATATCGCCCCACGCCCCATAAACCCATCTCTTTATTATAGCTACCACCCTACTCCCACCTATGCTACTCACACTGGTACACCCTCCCAACTGTCCCAATCTCCACTCTAAGCCACACTCACTTCTCTTGTCCTAGTGGTGCACTTTTCGCATTAGATGGTAAACTCTCCCATGAGCAAAGCCCTCCCTAACCTTTGTTTTCATGTCTGTATTTTGCCTATCGTGTATGGAGCTGCAGGGCTGTCAGCCCCCTGTGTTAATCCTTTCTCTTTGTGGAGTTATTTTTATATACATACTTAGTAAGTAAATGGTTTCATGTTGCAATGTTAAAATAAATATACAATCTAAAAGGACAGTTCTCAAGCGTTCTTTATTTTTATACTCTTTGTCTTAGCAGTCAGTCTCAATCACTTGCCTTTGATGCAACAGTTTATTAAGAATTATTTCTCACTTCTACCAAGAAAGACGAGGGATTACACCTCAGTGCTTCAAGTCATTAAGCATGAGTTTAATCGGCCATTTGACATTGCTAAACTGTTCTTCACTATGCTTCAATCCTAGCGAGAAGCAAAGACCATTGAACACTCAACTCCCTGCCCTTCAAAATCACTGCTGCGCACCGAGCACTGTCAATACCGGCTGCGTATGTTTGATACATATGTGATTAATATTGGTTGAGGGTGGCTTTCCAAACTTCTCAATATTTTCAACCTTAAAGCGTACATACATATAAGCAGTTGGTCTGAGCAGTCATTAGTTTTCTTTATTGTGTCATTTTGTAATCATTTTCCTTTGTTTATTGCTGCCTGAAAAGATAAAACTGTTAATGTTTAACTCACTTCCGTACTGTAATAAGGTAATATTTTGTATTTTATGTGAACATAACTAGTAGTAAAAAGTGTTTGTTTTCTATATTGCATATTGTTTTAAAAGGTATAGTTTAGTACATATTGTGAGCCATAGATAAATAGTAATTATGCACAGATTTTAAAAAGGCAAGCTTAATTTTTCTTATGAAAAGTTTGAGAGAATTATAATTGCAAGCTCTTCTGGGAAATATGTCAAGAAACAAGCAGGCCTGGATTTGTGGAAAGCCACAAATGTCCAGATCTATGGCAGCACCTTATGTATGTATATATGTCTGTCAAGATAACAAAATTAATGGTACTATGTATTGTCTAGTAGAATGCATTTATGATGATGGGGGTGGAGTCAACGAATACAGTCTAGGGTAGTGGTTTCCAAACTGTGCGCCGTGGCTCCTTGGGGTGCTGCAGCGATCTCATACGGGTGCCACGGCCATGGCTGGTGGTAAGCAAGGCGGGGGAGTATTTGGTAATTATTTTGGCTTAGGGGTATATATATATATAGAGTTTATGTAGTGAACAAAGGATAGTTGTGAGTCAAGGATTACACCTAGGCAGCGAGCTTGCGGGATGGGATTTATGGTCATGTTGTCAATAGAAATGTCAGGCAGGAAGCTTCTATTGGTGGCTGGGAATATTATTAACTCTGTATTTGAAAGATTGAGCTTGAGTTGGCGAGAGGACATCCAAGATGTAATGGCAGAAAGTCAGTAACGTGAGACAACTTACTGTAATCTGTTTGAAATTTGATTTAATTGGCTAGTTCTGAGCTTGGTAATGGTGCAATTGTGATTTTTGGAACCGGGTTAGACCTGTACACCTAGAGCTGGTGTTTCAGTCTGAAGTTCATAAATTTATAATGAATTTCAAATCTTTTAAGGTGATTCGATGAACCAGTACAGGAACCGTGACCACTTGCTAAATATTGTCACAGTATCTATTGGCCCTGTATTCTTGTTACCCAAGGCCCAAGCTTTTGCTATTTTTACACAAGTCCATTTCCTAGAGCATGCTCCAATTCATGATGAAAATGAATTTCTCCCCTTTAAGGCAATACTAGAATTTCCTTTCACTCTGTTTTTAAGTTCACATCTTGTCCCTTCCCCACCAATATTTCTGCTGAAAAGAGTTATATGTCATAGGAAGCCAGCAGTAATGAGGTCTGTGAGGCAATTGCCAGTGTTTTAAAGTTGTAGACAAAAAAATTCTTCTTGTAATGACAAATTACACTGTAGAGGCCTCTTAAACACTTAGCCTTGGTGAACACTAAATCTGTCCTTTCAACAGGTTTATTGCTGTGTTCTGTACTTCTGTGTGCGAATTTCACCTTATATATGGCATTGATGTAGATTGCCTAACAGTTGATTTACAACTTTTTAAGTGATTTAATGACACAGCATCTAAGGAGTCCTTGTACATTTAACACAGTTACGGTTTTACCAGAATTCAGAAACCCATTTTATGCCAGGGATGCATGTAAATAACACTGGCACACACTGGGTTTAAGCTATGGCAATCCAATTATTTTTCCTAGTGTAGCTTTGTTACTATTTTTTGTGATTAATGTTGTGGACTTGTTTATTGTACATCTGAACCCCCCCCCCCCCCCTCCCCTTACCACTGATAGCATGCTTATAGGAATGAGTCACAGAACAATGTAAAGCCTGGCTGGGGCTGATCAGTTTTCAGTCTATGGCCCGCTGGGAATAGAACATATGAATTATTTTTGGCTTACATACGGAGTGATGATACAGATTATAAGTGTGCTATGCTGAAATATAGAAGAGAGAGGGGGAGAAGAGCCTAGGCCAATAAGTTCCAATGTGAAATAGCTGGAGGACCCTCCAGCCTTCAAAGGGACCTCACAGAGGAAGGGGGGAGAGCACAGTGCGCTCCCTGCTCCTCTGGGTACTTCGCATGACCTCTCTGCACTGTGCAGAGGAGGAGGAAGAGCACAGTGCGCTCACTGCTCCTCTGGGTACACCGCATGACCTCTCTGCACTGTGCAGTGGAAGGGGGGCGAGCACAGTGCAGTCCCTCCTCCTCTGGGTACTCTGCATGACCTCTCTGCACTGTGCAGAGGAAGGGGGGAGAGCACAGTGTAGTCCCTCCTCCTCTTTGTACTCTGCATGACCTCTCTGCACTGTGCAGAGGAAGGGGGGAGAGCACAGTGCAGTCCCTCCTCCTCGGTACTCTGCATGACCTCCCTACACTGTGCAGAGGAAGGGGGGAGAGCACAGTGCAGTCCCTCCTCCTCTGGGTACTCTGCATGACCTCTCTGCACTGTGCAGAGGAAGGGGGGAGAGCACAGTGCAGTCCCTCCTCCTCTGGGTACTCTGCATTACCTCTCTGCACTGTGCAGAGGAAGGGGGGAGAGCACAGTGCAGTCCCTCCTCCTCTGGGTACTCTGCATTACCTCTCTGCACTGTGCAGAGGAAGGGGGGAGAGCACAGTGCAATCCCTCCTCCTCTGGGTACTCTGCATTACCTCTCTGCACTGTGCAGAGGAAGGGGGGGGGAGCACAGTGCAGTCCCTCCTCCTCTGGGTACTCTGCATGACCTCTCTGCACTTTGCAGAGGAAGGGGGGAGAGCACAGTGCAGTCCCTCCTCCTCTGGGTACTCTGCATGACCTCTCTGCACTTTGCAGAGGAAGGGGGAGAGCACAGTGCACTGCCTCCTCCTCTGGGTACTCCGCATGACCTCCCTGCACTGTGCAGAGGAGGACACGTGACGTGGGAGTGACTTGCCCCCATTCTGATAAGATCAGGAGCAGTCGGCTGCAAGGCCACAAGCTAAGGCTTGGCGGGCTGCTGGCTGTCTGTTTCCCACTGCTGGGCCAAGCTTTGGGCACTATGGATGTTTTATTTCATGCTTCACCTACTGAAAAAGTATAAACAACCTTCCCATTTATAAAACACAATAAAGGCAATCACGCCAAGAGTATTTACAAATAAGACAGTGCTCCATGACAGTGTATTGAAAATAACTGCTGATGGCCCTGTAACAGTACAGGGTGCTGGCAGAGGTAAAACAGGGGTCTTGGTGAGCTCAAGCCCTGAGGAGATTGCCTCAGTTGCCTTACCCTTAAGCTGGCCCTTCCACAATAATACTAATAAGCTGGACATTCCATGTCAGCTGGCAAATATATGATCATGTTACACACAATAATATGTTGCTTGTAATAAAAGATTGGTGTCAGAATTTAAACTTACTGCACACAAAAAACACATATGCTATTTTTTCACATTATAATATTGGTTCCACTCTTGGCCACCACCCAGCTTTAGCCTAATCGAGCGGTTTGGAAGGAAGGAGGCAGCCTTGCATCTGCTCCTTCTTAGTCAGTACTTCTAATTGGAGAACAGCAGCACCTCTAGTAGTATATACAAGTACACTGGCTTCCTCTTCAGGACATATAAGTTATAATGAAACTTGTAAGTGGGTGTAGCACATGGACTGTTCATACAAAGATGGGACCTCTGGCGGTGGTGGGCAGGCAGGTCAAGTATTGATAACCAGTGCCCATCCAGCTACCGAGTATTACCAATCACACCATTCACTGGTGTACACCAGGCAGTCAAGGAAATTAGGTAAAAAATGATCCACTGGCTAAAAGTTGAAGAAAGTTAAGTTGTTTGCTTATATTGGGAGTGTTAAAATCTAGTGTGCAGTTAGGTAATGAAAAACGAGACAGCATGTATAGTTATTTTGCAAATACCAACAAAAATTGAGCATCCAGTGTGATAGATTGCATTGATAGAGGACTGATCTGTGCCACCAGAAAGGAAAAAGTAAAAGAATAGCAGTTCATGTTAATACTGGCAATAACCATGATGGTTTTGGCTGTCTGTTCTCCACATGTCAGAGATTGTAAGATTTGTTGATCTATAATATGGATCTAGAACATGAATTTTCTGCTTGTGTTGAGTCACAAACCAGGATAGTTCCAAGGAAAACATATTGTCTTTCACTGCTACAAATCACTATGTTCTTTAAAATTAAATTACTTGTTCTTGTCTATATTACCAACTAGTTTCAAATGTCAAAAACTAATTTTGCCGACACTTGCGTGTCTGTGCTATTAGTCAGAGTGTTATTCTTCATTCACATGCTGTTACAGAGAGTAGCTGCAGAATTGTATGTGCAAATCATGTTCACGTAGCTATGGCCCTGAAGAGTACATTCTCCTCACCCATCAGGCACCCTTTGGTTTATATTACTAGGTGCATATGGCTCTATAAATAAATATATATATATATATATATATATATATATATATATATATATATATTTTTATATATATATATATATATATATATAGTGATTCAAAAGTCGCAGTACACCCTTTTATTTCAAAAACTCTACAGGAAATTGGGAAACCTGAATACTCCAGTAAGGTATGGGTGACATGGTCTATCTTTTACGGTATGTACCAAACATGGGCGCCATCTTGAAATCAGCCAATCGGCCCAATTCCTGTAGAGTTTTTGAATTAAGAGTGTACTGCGACTTTTTAATCACCCTGTGTGTGTGTGTGTGTATGTATGTATGTATGTATATATATATATATATATATATATATATATATATATATATATATATATATATAATTAGTGTGTGTGCATATTTATATTTACTTTTACATTTCATATTGGGAACATTGTTTCAGGAGAACATCAGTATAGGACTTAATGTCCTATGATTCGGTAACTATGTGGAATAATATCAGTCAGGACCAATTTTAGACCTAGCTTGTCGTCAGTACAGTTGTGTCGATGTAGCAGGTGCCCATCCTGGGTGTTGGGATTGTAACAGTTCCATTTGTCCAGTCCGTGTAGTCTGTGCAGTAAGAATGACGCTAAATATATTGTACATATTGTAAAGCACTGTGTAATACGCAGGTGCTAGCTGAATAGCTGTTAATAAGTAAACTAGGGCTTATTTCTAAATGTTGATTTAGAGAATTATAGCATTTGAAGATCTGGAATTTACTGTTTTAGTATTAAATATCATTGTTGTATGTTATATGGTTAAGACAGTTTGTTAAACAATTGGAAAACTAATTCTACAAGGATAGATAGATATATTTTTTCAATAATAAGTGTATTATTAATGTTACTGTTGTCACTAATTTAGTGCACATTGTTTTGCAATTACTTTAACTGAAGTCAGTCAACATGGTAAAAGCAAGTAGCGGTAGGTTTACTTTTTTTCTCTTTATCGCATAAGCCCTGTCATGTATTCTGCTGCTACATATTTATCTAACATATCATAAAGCTGTAGGCAGTAGAAATGCTTGCACTGTAGGGTTGTATAAATCATAACAGTGTGTTTTGATAAAGGAGCATTGCAATGCTCAAACCCATTGGCAAGACAAGCACTTTAGTGAGCTTTCATAAGGTCCTGAGAAGAGAGCAATTGCTCTCCATGTATGTCACATTTAAAAGGGTGATGTTATGGTGTTTGCTATTGCTCTCTGTTAGCATTGAGTGTCCAGTAGTGATGTAATTATGTTAATGACCATTTAATAACTTGTCTCATCATTTACCTTACACAAAAGGTAGTTTCCATTTCAAACCCAGCTCTATTACAATTTCTGCTCAATTTACACAGTGTAATAATGGGAATACTGGTAATCATATCAAGAAAGATTCATCATCATCATTATCATCATCATTTATTTATATAGTGCCAGCAAATTCCGTAGCCCTTTACAATTGGGAACAAACATTAATAAAACAATACTGGGTAATACATACAGACAGAGAGGTAAGAGAACCCTGCTCGCAAGCTTACAATCTATGGGACAATGGGAGTTTGAAACACAAGGGCATGTGCTACATCATATTGCACACTGGACCAGCTAGAATGCAAAGGTAAAAGTACTGAGTGGGCTGTGTGTGTACCAATGTTGGTCAGAGGGTTGTCGTCTTGTGTTAGCTGTGTACAGGGTGTTAGTAGGGGAGATTAAGATGGTGGTTGAGGAATATCATAAGCTTGTCTGAAGAGGTGGGTTTTCAGAGAATGCTTGAAGGTTTGGAGACTAGGGGAAAGGTTACAAAGTATTTAGTTGGCTGTATGCTCAGTCACACAACTATGTTGGTCAGAGGGTTGTTGTCTTGTATTAGCTGTGTAATAGGGTAACCTAGGGAGATTAAGAGGAATATTATAAGCTTGTCTGAAGAGGTGGTTTTTCAGAGAATGCTTGAAGGTTTGAAGACTAGATAAGACACAATAAGACTTGTCTTACTGTGCGAGGGAGGAATTTTCACAAAGTGGGTGCAAACTGAAAAAAAGTCCTGTAACCAGGAATGGGAGGATGTGATGAGAGTGGAGGAGAGACGCAGATCTTGTGCAGAACGGAGGTGTCGAGTTGGGAGATATTTTGAGACAAGTGAGGAGATGTATGTCTGTGCAATTTTGTTGACGGCCTTGTATGTTAGTAGAAGAATTTTATATTGGATTTGTTGAAATACAGGCAACCAATGTAGAGACTGACAGAGTGGCTCAGCAGAGGAAGAACGGTTTGCAAGGAAAATCAATCTAGCCGCTGCGTGCAAAATAGATTGTAGGGGTTCAAGTCTGAATTTAGGAAGACCAGTAAAGATTGCCCGCAAAGTCTCATTTAATATAATATGAATTGTTATTAATAATAGGTATTTTCAATAATAATCTTTATACGTATAAGAACAGTGTAAAAAGCATAATATATTACATTAAATACAGTGCATTGTCTTCAACTGTTTTAGCAATGTGAATATGTGTATATGACTGCGTGTTTCTCAGATTCATTACAATTGCTGTGTTGTCTGGATTATTTCAGAATTTCTTTATATGATAGCAGCGATTTCCTAGCATCACAGATACAATACAGATCACTTGTGTCTAATACCATATTACTGCTCACGTATATATCTTGATTAATGCAATGTTACCACTGCCAGTGTACAACTCCTATTAGACCTCTTCCCAGTAAAACATCACTACTTGTATATTTATGATCTGTTTTTCCATATATCATATACACAGTCCCACGATTATACCGTATTACAGGTCATGGTACAGTGTCTGCCATCTTGAAAGCATGTTAACAAAGCGCATGACCCAACATCGGCCATCTTGTCTATTGTTTGCATACAAACCGGTTTTCCAATGCAAACTTACAGTTTATGCAATATTAAGCAGAGTATTTATACCATTCAGTCGTAATCGCCTGTGCCACACAAGTTTTTACCAAATGTATACAATCCAGAAACATTATCACATTATATCACAATACCCTCTATATCAAACACAGGAGTATGTAGTCAATTTGTCGATGCAGAATCAGGCGATAGTCAGAATGTCGACACCAAAATGTCGGCAGGTTCAGTGTGTGTACGCGGTTAAAATGTCGAGATTGTGACCGTGGACAGGAATAAAACCAACAGCTACAATGTCAACATCCAAACTGCAGTGCCACCGCCAGCACAATACAGTAAAAATAAAGCTTCAATGCATCGAGTTCAAGCTGTAAGATCACAGGATATAATGCTGTTTTATGGACAAGCATGGATTGCATGACCTGGATGTTGGGGAGTACTAAAGGGTTTTTGATTTTTTTAACAGGGTATGTGTGTTTTTTTTACCATTTTGCACTACAGGTTGCCAGGGCATGCTGGCACTTCTGGTTCCCCAAGTGCCAGCGTGCCCTGTCAGCCATGGGTATGCTGGTGCTACAAGCACCAGCATGCATATGCTGTTAATGGCAACCTGGGCTTGCTGGTACCAGTAGTGCACCAGAAATGGTGTTTGTACCATAATTTTTGTATTATTATTTCCTCTCCCAATGCCCAAGGTTATATAAAGAGCCCTAATGCTTTCAGCATGGGGCTGGCTACTTCTGGGGGTGGGGTGGCTCCTTTTATTTTTTTGCTGACCCGATCTCCCTGGGAATTTCAACCCTCTGCTCGTCAGACTGGCAAAGCCTAGTCCTGGTACTAGTAAAATCAGGGTGACCCCTCGCTTTTTGTCCCCTATATTTTGTTAGTACCAGTCTAGACTGGCATTACTAGAGTTACGTTGTTTGGGGGGCACGCTGTTATTTGTTTTTTTCTATTTATATATTCATGTTTTACATTTTTTATTTTTTCTACTGTATTATTTACTCTATTGTGCTAGCGGGTCCTGCTGCTGCGTTTGAATGTTGATATTGTGACTGTCGACTTTACTACCTGTCCGACAGTCATAGTGTTGCCATTTAAACCATGTAGACCACTGAACCTGTTGACGTTCTGACTGTCGACAGATTCAGCGTCGACAGATAGCACCTAACCCAACACAAGCTCTATTATATGCACAGTCAAACTCTATACAACCTCAAACAGTCCACCACTTCTCACAGAGCACAAGGCCTCCTGTCTGCACACGCATACTGTACTACCAGCATACTGCGTTCCCAGTAATCCATATATCATTTTGTCTGCTAAGCCATGAACTCATAACTACCGATTCCCATTTACAATATATCAATAGCACTTAAATATATAATTTAGAATATCCATGAAACAATCTAATACAGCACATCACTTTTACTTCAATATAATGTATACATCACATAACAATCTTCCACAAGCCACCATTTCCACACAAAGTATTTATAGCTGCTATTACTAACCTTTAACATAATTACCTCTGATTCTCATGTTACAATGACTACAGTCTTAGTATTAGCCCTATATTGAAGCCAGTACACTCTGTAAATCCATACCTTGAAGCAGGAAGGAAAGGGGAGAGGAATAGAAGGAAGTGGTCTGTATCCATACCAATGCTTACCTATTATGGTAAGAACATAAGCCAGGTCTATTTCATATATACCTAAAAGGTCTTTAGTCATTTGTCTAACAGCTCACAGTTTAAACAAAAACTAGTATCATGTCATAGAAGATGGGAGAGGAGAGTACTGTTTAGGGTCTTGTGCGAATGTCTGGATGGAAAATGGGATGATATTATATTTTTTGTCACACATCCTGACAAAAACAGATAATACTCTCTCTTTCCTCAGATGTGTATAAAGTGTTCTGTGTATCAAGATAAATATGGTGGAAAGAATGGCCCGTTCACACACTTTAATCCATACTGATTTAAGATGGCTGCTTTGCACGACCACTGTTTGGGGGAGAGGTAAGGGAGGAATCGAAGTGGAGAGAGGGCATTTATGCATGGTGATCAAATGAATTATTGCTATTCTGGTTGTTGAACCAATCTCTCCCCTCCTCCCTGCTTAGAAATCCTCCATCACCTCTGAGGTGGGAGAGGTCATGTATCCTCCATTTTTGAGCAGAGCTTCAGTTGTATGTAAACTAAATTTTACATATGGTGCCTGCTCCTCTGCCTCACAAAAGAAGCAACGGGCCACCGTTTTTGGAGAATATACCGAAACAGGACTGCCTTGTACGTGCTATGGAGTTGTAGACTGCCTAGTAAGTGCTATGGAGCTGTAGACAGCCTAGTAAGTGCTATGGAGCTGTAGACTGCTTAGTAAGTGCCGTGGAGTCATAGACTGTCTAGTAAGTGCCGTGGAGTCATAGACTGCCTTTTATGCACATTGGAGCTGTCTGCTGCCTAGTCATGCCGTAGAGTTGTAGACTGCCTTGTAATTACTATGGAGTTGTAGACTGCCTTGTGATTACTTTGGAGTTGTAGACTGCCTTGTGATTACTATGGAGTTTTATTCTACCTTGTACACACTGTGGAGCTGCCGGCCGCCTAGTTATGCCGTGGAGTTGTAGACTGCCTTGTGATTACTTTGGAGTTGTAGACTGCCTTGTGATTACTTTGGAGTTGTAGACTGCCTTGTGATTACTATGGAGTTGTAGACTGCCTTGTGATTACTATGGAGTTGTATTCTACCTTGTACGCACAGTGGAGCTGTCGGCTGCCTTGTGATTACTATGGAGTTGTATTCTACCTTGTACGCACAGTGGAGCTGTCGGCTGCCTTGTGATTACTATGGAGTTGTATTCTACCTTGTACGCACAGTGGAGCTGTCGGCTGCCTTGTGATTACTATGGAGTTGTATTCTACCTTGTACGCACAGTGGAGCTGTCGGCTGCCTTGTGATTACTATGGAGTTGTATTCTACCTTGTACGCACAGTGGAGCTGTTGGCTGCCTTGTGATTACTATGGAGTTGAAGAATTCCTTGCCAGTTTTAAAAAAAATAAAATGTTGCTGATGGAAAGCCAATATATTTATTTGGAAATATGATCATGTTTAAAGAAAAATATAGACATGATCCACTTGTTAACTCTAAGATGATAACCTCATCACTGTGGGATAAATGTGAACGCTGTTACAATGGAATTAAAAATATGTCCCCTCATACTGAAATAAGTGCTTTTTTTTCCTACCATTTCTTTCTGTGTTCATAATAGCAGCAATAAACTTAATGCCAAGCACAGACAGCTATTGCTCAGATAATGGCCTGGATCAGTAGGCTTCATTACTTCTCATTATGTGGCCAATAACAACTTTTCACAACCAGAGTTCTTGCTTAATTATGTATAAGTATTACCTTTGTGACTGCGGGGTTGAAACTAAAATGTTATATACTGGCCTCAGCTTTTGTGTTTTTTTTCCAACTCTGTATAAATACATTGTTACCCTTATACCACCGGATATATTCTTGAAAATCCAAATGGTCCGTCAGAACTTAGTGAATCACAGGCCAAAAAATTCTTTGAAATGTTTTCTTTTTAAGTAATGAGTCATATTTTAGACAACTCATGTTTTTCAGCAATAAAATGGACTATGCACAGATTCAATGTGCGTTTTCTTCTCCTTGACCACTTACAATCCATTTGTTCCCTGTTGCGCACAACTGAAATAACTGAAACCAAAGTCTCCAATGATCTTCCATCTGCCAGATCTAATAATTATTATCTCTTGCAAAATTTACCTGGACTTGTTCACTGTCATAGACATGATTGAAAGGCATACTTCAATGGCTTTCTCATCCAGACTCTAAGATATGGGACACTGCCTTATTTTGTTATCTACCCCATCTCTTTAGCTGTTCCTTTACCAACTCCTCTGCAGGTCCTTCTCTGCTATATCTCTCAGTTGGCCGTGGCCCAGGAATAGAGCTGGGTCCTTTCCTCTTCTTAATTTACACTTCTCTGTGTAATAATTACTGAATGATAATATTATTAATAAAAATGATAATAGTATAGTAATATACTAAATTATTACCCACCTCTTCAGACAAGGTTATGATATTCCTCAACCATCATCTTAATTTCCCTAGATTACCCTATTACCATCCTCTACACTGCTAACGCAAGACAAAAACCCTCTGACCAACATTGCCCCACACACAGCACACAATACTTTTTCCTTTGCAGTCTAGCTGGTCCATTGTGCAATATATCATGTAGCACATGCTCTTGTGTTTCTAACTCCCATTGTCCTATAGATTGTAAGCTTTCGAGCAGGGTTCTCTTACCTCTCTGTCTGTATGTATTACTCAGTATTGTCTTATTAATGTTTGTTCCCAATTGTAAAGCGCTACGGAATTTGCTGGCGCTATATAAATAAATGTTGATGATGATGAAATGTTAATAAGCAATACCAGACCACATTCTGCTATGGTGAGCTGCCTTTATTGGTATGTTTATGATGCTAGTGGGCTTGCAACCAGCATACCTAAAAGCCAAACAATAAGGATTTATCCAGCTTAATTATAATTTAATTATTAGTACAAGTAAAGTAATGCAAAAAAAAGTTAAACAGAAAATGCATGTTCCTAACAGAACTTTATCAGAATTTTAGTTGTGATATGTTCCAGGAATATTTACATATCTTAGTGAATATTACTTGTAACTGTCTTAAGTAAAACATCTGAAATCATACTACAATTCCGTGTAACCTGTTCATTTTGTTTACAGTTCTAAAGGTGTAATATAAAAGGACTTTAGATGATGATTTATCAAATTATCCTTTACTTAGAGCTGTGCTGTTGTCATCGCTTTGGAAGTCAGTAATGTTATGCACATCGAGTCTGAAGAAAATTAATTTACAAATAAGACCCTCAAGTACCAAATCTGCAATTGTCGCTTTGCACCTGACGTACACTAAGTGTCATCAAATTCTGTGTTTCTATGATAAAAACTTTAGCGTTTCTTAATTGAATTAAATATAAGTGCAGTATGAATCCTCACTCTGCGCTTATATCTTATTTGTTGTATGCTCTCCAGTGCTAATAAGCATCATTTAGATCACGTCCCCAGCTCATCTAGTGATGTTGCTAATTAAATGCATAGGAAGAACGAATTGCTCTAAATCAAACTCCAAATAATCTCATTTATTTTTCATTGTTTACAATTTGCAGCTGTGTTCTGTATTCAGATCATGACATGTGTTTGCAAGGAGCATTCCTGTCAAGCCTGATGCAGTACTATACATTATACACCTGAGCATATTATGGAAATTCAAATGAATCCTGATCCTCTCCTTGAAATCAACCATTTATTCTCCACTGTGCCCTTACCTTGAAACCCTTTGTACAATATGTAGCTTTTTCTTATTTGCTTTTTACACCAGCCTTTAATGAGTATCTGCAAAGCCGTATTTATTTGGCTTTGTCAAACACAATGTAATACTTTCAATAGAATGATCATGAAGCAATACAGATTTTTTTTTAAGGTCAATGCTTTTTTTATTCTCTGGGCTTTTTCCACCTTGAAAATTGGCAAAGACAATATAGATCGGTGGTGGGCAACAGGCGGCCGACTGAGCCTTCACCTGCAGCCCCTAGCTGGCTGCTCCCAATCTTATCTGCTTTGTTATTTAGTAGAGATTAAGGCAGAATGGGAGAAGCCAACTTCCACGTCACCTCCACGCAGGGAACTCTTGCGGTATACCGGAGGAGTGAGTTCTGTATGCTCTCCCTCCTTTCTCAGTGCGGTCCACGAGGTAAGTGAAGTTAACAATCACTGTTCTAGGTTACCCTTGAAAACTATTAATAGAAAGTTTTAAGAAAAACAGTGAGCAGTGTTGATGCCCCCTATGATACTGTAGGTCATTGGTGAGACCGTGTTCAGTTCTAAAGAACTGCGGATGGACATAACTAAATTAAAGATTGTGCAATGGAGGGCTACTGAAATGATGCATGATCTACATCACAATACTTATAATAGAAGCTTCTAAATATATGAAGGGTTTTATCTACATACTCGAGAGAAGCATTCTAATGAGCAGGTGAGGAAGAGAAAATGCACAAAAACTGGTGCAAAGTTGTTTTAGGGGAGATTAGTTGAAGAATGAATAGATTGGTGGAATTACTTTCCGACAGAGGTGGTAGAGGCTAGTGCTGTAGTGGAATTCAATCATAGATGAGATAGACATCATTATATACTAAATCTGAAAAAAAAAAGGATAAAGATCAAAAATGATACAAGTTATGTACATTTGGTTCATATCTGCTGTCAAATCCTGTTCACAGTCATAGATCACTGATATAGGATTACTTTTGATTAGTCAATACAACCAAGCAGGCTGCAGCATGAGAAATCATAATTAAAAGGTTGTATAGATTTGTATTAGTGTGTATATATGTATGTATACACCTCTGACCCGTTGAGACATGGTCTCCAAAAGACTTTTGAAGGTGTCCCAGTGGTATATGGTACCAAGATGTTAGCAGCAGAACCTTTAAGTCCTGTAAGTTGCGAGATGCGGCCTCCATGACTCGATCGGATTGAGATCTAGGGAATTTGGAGGCCAAGTCAATACCTTGAACTCTTTGTCATTTTCCTCAAAGTATTCCTGAAATTTTTTTCCAGTGTGGTAGGGTGCACTATCCTACTGATAGTGCCATCAGGGAGTACCGTTGTCATGTGGGGATGTACTTGGTCTGCAACAATGTTTAGGAAGTTGGTATGTGTCAAAGTAGCATCCACATGAATGCCAGAACACAAGGTTTCCCAGCAGAACATTGCCCAGATCATCACACATCATCCACCGGCTTGCCTTCCTCCTGGTGCCGTCTCTTCCCCAGGAAAACAATGCACACGCACCCAGCCGTCTACCTGATGTAAAAGAAAACGTGATTCGTCTGACCAGGCCACCTTCTTGCATTGGTCCATGGTACAGATCTGGCGCTCACACGCCCATTGTAGGCGCTTTCATGGGTGGACAGGGGTCATCATGGGTACTCTGACCGGTCTGCGTCTATGCAGCAAGCTCTGATGTAATATGTGTTCTGACACCTTTCTGTCATTTATGTATGTAATATTGTGCCTGGGGTAGGTGAACAGGTGTCATTGGGAATGGATGGTAATGTGTAGCAGCCGACAGATAACACAAGTCCAGGGTTTTTGGTACAATTGGCCTCAGCCAGTTTTATTGAGTAACAAAATAACAGAAACTTCACAATAAACACCTTGCCTGTCCAGCACTAACTACATACAAATCACTCCTGACTAACATATGAAAGCAAAACATAAGTTCCATCATGGGCAGCACAGTTGCCTAGTGGTTAGCACTTCTGCCTCACAGCAATGGGGTCATGAGTTCGATTCCCGACCATGGCCTTATCTGTGTGGAGTTTGTATGTTCTCCCTGTGTTTGCGTGGGTTTCCTCCGGGTGCTCCGGTTTCCTACCACACTCCAAAAACATACTGGTAGGTTAATTGGCTGCTATCAAAATTGACCCTAGTCTCTCCCTGTCTCCCTCCCTCTCTGTCTGTCTGTGTCTGTGTGTGAGTGTTTGTCTATATTAGGGAATTTAGACTGTAAGCTCCAATGGGGCAGGGACTGATGTGAATGAGTTCTCTGTACAGTGCTGCAGAATTAGTGGCACTATATAAATAAATGATGATGGTTTTCTCACAGCAACGATTGGGCTTCCTCTCACAGAGTCTCTGCAGTCCATTTCCCCAGTTAGTGAGAGACTGAACCCACTCCCTTGCATCCTTGTAAACACAGCTCACAAGCGCCAACATTAATCGGTCTCACAGAAGAGCACAACCTTCTCTCTCCATCCGCAACCCCAGGGACCCTTTACCAGGTTTTCCTAAAGCTGAACAACTCTCTAGGAAGCATATCCCAAATATAAACACTCTCCCTGGAGTTTTAAAACATGTAGATTAGAAACCTAGGACTGATATACCTGCCTGCAAACACTATTCAATTGTCTTTGTCACAGTTGCCACATTGTTAAGTGCACCTTTATAGTACTGAATAGGACATCCCTTCGCCCACAGAAACAGCCTGAATTATTGTGGCATGGATTCAACAAGGTGCTGGAATCACTCCTTAGAGACAGATGTTCTGTGGGCTAAATGCCTTGTTAATAAGAGAGGTCAGACTGGTTAAGGTAGACTGAAAAACATTAATTTAAATAATCATATGTTATAACAGTGGTATGCAGAAGATTATCTCTGAGCGCACACCTTGAAGTGGATGGCCTACAGCAGCAGAAGACCACAACAGGTCCTGTCAGCTAAGAATAGGAAAGGGGACTACAGAATTTAAAGTGTTACTTTTTATTGAATTTAGTTTGGTAGCAACATTAGCTGTCTGAGGTGAGATATGGGCCAGCAAACATCCTGAAGTCCATGTCACCCATCTTAATTCTTTCTAGTTTTTTTTTTTTTTTTAAAAAAAAAAATTAACCCTATTACTTCAGGGTAGTATTTATTAACTCCAATCCTCACCCACCTCCAATAGCTCATGTAGTCGTCAGGATCTCTTTTATCATACAAAGGTGACTTAGGGGTATATTTACTAAACTGCGGGTTTGAATAAGGGGAGATGCTGCCTGTAGCAACCAATCAGATTCTAGCTGTCATTTTGTAGAATGTACTAAATAAATAACTAGAATCTGATTGGTTGCTATAGGCAACATCTCCACTTTTTCAAACCCGCAGTTTAGTAAATATACCCCTAAGTCTACTTTGCTGGGTCAGTAATTATCCTACCTCTTTCCACAGACGGAAATCTTCAAAACATGAGCTTTGAGGGAACATTAGGACTGGAGTTGAGAAACACTGCTTCAGGATAATTAAGGAAAGGAGGCATATTTATTTCTTCAACCGAACGTCTTCACTATGTTATTAATTGGACTGCAGTTACAACCTAGAAGGGACATCATATTTATTTTATTGATAAGAATGACTCATTTCTTTTATAACACTTCCCTCACTCTGAGAACATAAATAGTTTAATTCAAAACTGAAAGGTGAAAGATATAAAATTGTAAGGAGATGTTCTACTTAATTCTTCCGGACTTACCCTTGAGAATTCAGCTCAACATTTATGATTTCTGGACACTGAAATATTGTTATAATACAATTTGATCATTTTTAAATACTATCCCCAACATTTAAACTCCTCTCAATTAAAATCATCCCACAACCTCTGCACATGGGCATAATCTTTGTCGTGAAATATGTACGGTTTACTAACTCAAATTGAAGGTTAAACAATACATATGTGTCTTAAGAATACCTCTCAACAGTCTTAGATTTCCCATGACAGTAATCGGATTGTGCTGGGTATCTCGTGGATACAGAGGAGGAACTAGCGAGTTGTGGACCCCGGTGCCAGAACGAGGGGAGGAGGGAACTGAGGCCTATAGGGCTCGCTAGTTCACCATGCAGTGGGCCCCATTATCTCCATGGACCCCAGTGCACCGCACCTGCTCCACCAGTGGTAGTTCAGTGTGGGTATATATGTCATTGGGGAATGCCACCTTGGTCTCTGACATTGGCACTATTGACTAAAGTAATCTTGCTATATCCAGAAATAAACATTTTAAGTAAATTATCTAAATTAGCTGTGGACAGCAGGCGACCCACCGAGCCAATGGGAGCAGCCAACTTCCACGTTACGTGACCGTCTCTGCGCAGTGCAGGGAGAACACGCAGCAAGTGCACTGTGATCTCCTTCCTTATGTGTGGCCCCGCAGCATTTTCACATTGCCTATCACTGACCTAAATGTCAATTGTAAATTAGGGATGTGCATCGGCCACTTTTGGTGTTTTAGGTTCTGATTAGCTTGATTTTTGGGGTTCTGATATGTTTTGCCAAAACACCTGACGAAGGCTTTTGGTTCTGATTTAGGGTTTTGGGTTCTGATTTATTTTTAAAAAAGCATAAAAAGTGCTAAAAACAATTTTTTGGTTTGTTTTTCACTCCTACGCTATTATTAACCTCAATAACATTCAATAACAATCATTTCCACTAATTTCCAGTCTATTCTGAACACCTCACACCTCACAATATTGATTTTAGGCCAAAAGGTTGCACCGAGGTAGCTGGATGTCTAAGCTAAGCGACACAAGTGGGCG